>NC_142839.1:2121212-2424242 GCF_061612785.1 Hesperophylax consimilis | reverse complement strand
AAGTTTAAGGCGCATTGAAACAATGAAGGATGATAATGTATTTAAGCCATGGATACCTCCGATTCCTTCAGAAGTTACGTGAGTATTTGTGGGAATTTTTAACTAATTTATTTATAAGGACGGGTTGTTTCACATAATTTGAACAATTCATCAAATTTCAAAGTTAATTTTCAAGTTCTGTGAAGGTTCTATTCAAGTTCTGTTATTATTTCAGTTTTGTGAAGCCCCTGGCCAATAATGATATGATGATAGAACTTAAATAGAACCTTCACAGAACTTGAAAATCAACTTTGAAATTTGATGAATTTTTTAAATTCCGTGAAACAGCCAGTCCTCAGTATTTAAAAAAAAATTATGTACTTAAATCAAAATGAATAATGATATTATTTTAGTTTTTTATTATTGTGACAGCTGTTTCGGCGTTCAAGGCCATTTTCAAACTGTTCGAAACAGAGAAGAAGAAAACTCAAATTTACAAGTTGTCTTTAACCTAGTGGTATAGGTGGGAAACTGGTGAATCTACATCACAGAGTACACTAAATATTATATTTATTTGACTGAGCATTTTTATTTAAATTTTTTTTTTAAACTATTTCGTTTTTTTCGGCAACTACAAAATTTCGGAGCCGGGTCTATGCTTCGACATATTTAAAATTACATTTATTTTATATTTCATCATAATTTACAAAGAGGGTCGGGCAAAATTATTTTATTAAATAAGTATAATTAACTCGCAATATGTAATTGCGAAAGTTGCTTCTAAAATCATGACTTCTGGCCTATCTCTTAATAGTATAAAAAAAAGTCGCTCTCCGCATCTGTCTGTTTGTGCACTTAGTTCTTCTAAACTACGTAACAGATTTTGATAGGGTTTTCACTATCATTTAGAGATTTTCTTCCGGAAGGTTTACATATATGATACAAGCATATAATAATTATGGAAAGTTGAGAAAAGTCGATGTTATTCAAGACGTAAAAATATATTTTCTTTATGGTATAATATGTCTATATTCCAAGGATAACCCTCAGCAACTCCAGGTACACGTCAGCTAGTATTTTATAATCTGAAACACAATTAAATAAAGTAGAACATATTATGTATTTGCTATACTTTTCAGTAACAAAATAATTATTCAGTGTGGTCAAGTATTTTGGCCTCAATCCAAATTTATGTTTTATATTAAAGAGGCCGCGCTGCCTTTCCTCTTAGTTGAGCTTACAATAATAAATGCATTGTTTTGTATCTCACAGGTTAGTTGAATCGGAATTAAGCGTTGAGAAGAGTGAAGTAGTAGAACAACCAGCTGATAATATCTCTGACGAGTTGAAAGTTGAGGTCAGTGAGACAGCTACGATAGAAGAGTTTATTTACCAGATAACTGGTTCATCGGCTCATTTGTTCATAACGCCTCTACCCCACAGCTACGTACAGATGCTCACACAGTCCAATTTACAAATGAGATGGCAAACCACAATGACGGAAGTAAGTCTCGTTAACCTTTTGTCTCTTACCAGTTGTTGACGTGCTTTATTGCTGCACCGGAATTGGTGTTCTTGTAAAGAGTTTTGTTGTATTTCCCTTGAGATAATTGTATTACTAAGTGGCGCTACAGAAAATTGAGCATTTATATATAGATACATACATACGCAATTCGTTTTGTTGACTGAGTGTTTGTAGCAAAGACCTGTTTTAACTCGACCATTTGACATTTCATATGTCTGTAAATTTGTTTGTTACGTTCAAGTTCCGGTCAAAATGGTGGCAGCTTAGCTCAAAATCATTTTTCTGTATATAAGTAGCTATTCTGGATTGATTTTTTCGTATTACTACATATGTGATATTTTTTTATAGCAAATCACTCACATGACTAAATTGTGGTTCAATAAGCAGTTCAACGAAATGATGTCGAATAAACAAAAGGAACTTGGAATGATAGAAGATAAAAATAAAAGACTGAATGTCATCATATCAGGTGAGTTTTTCACCTAATTTATTGGTTTAACATTTCAAACACGTAATAAAATTTATGGTCGATGGATTGATATAATCTGCCAATGAGAAGTTATATATTTAATTATGTTTTTAGAGTTAAACATATTGTCTTCGTTGAAAGGGAGTGATGATGTGATTGATATTTATATTAACGATCCACAATGGGCTCAGGAAGAAATCCCAACTAAACTTATAACTGTAGAGGAAAATGAGGTAAAACTTCAAATAAAAATTCAGCAAAACAATATTATTTGATAATACAGAAGAAAAGACTACAAAAATGATTTTTTTCAGGTTGATATAACTCCATATATAAGTCCAAGTCAAGTAGTCATACCGCCACCGGATTTAGGGCCGAAAGATGACTTCCGAGAAAAGGCTCTCATGTATATGATGGATGGTGTATTGGAAAAGCTTTGGCATGAAGAAATTAAAAAGCTGATTCCTAAGCCCCAATGCATGGTAAAGCATTTCCCCTTAAAATCACAATCATTTATGAGTATATGTATGTTTGAGATCACTCAATCGTGATGGATGAACAACTTTTTCTTGTAGCTTACCAAAGAACCAGAAGACTATGAAGAAGAAGATCTCAAACTGATAATGGAGTGGGAAAAGCAGGTTGAATTCCGCAATGAAGAACGTGAAAAGTACCGGAAGATGTTACGTTCAGAATATGGGAAACTTTCTGCAGCTTTGAATGAAATGATCAGTAGATTCAATCAAAAAGTCAAAGATTTTTATCTCCTTAAACTGAAAGTTGAATCTGCCATAGGACAAGAAAATTTGAAAGTTATGCGTTTAAGAGTAGGCCATTTGGACCGTATAGAAACCACTGAAAAAATGCATGAACTGGAGTAAGTATAAAAGTATATCCATTATAAATAAGTAAGCACTCAATTCATAGACCCATTAGGCCATCACCCATATTTCCGCTAATTCCCTTGACAGTAGCGCAGTTAACGAAGTTCACTAGGGCTGCCATTGGGTGTTGGATTCATAAGTTAAGTTATGTGTATAATCTAGGCTTAGATAAAGCTCTTTCTTGCATTTTAGACTCCAGATGGCTAATAATGAAAAAGATTTGGATAAAAATCAGAAGGATATTCAAGACATTCAAACCCAGCAGTCAGATTGTATTGCAGCTTATGAAGGACTGATGGCCCGCGATCGAAATCTGGATAAGAATTTCAAATCCAGCTTCAGCGATGTTTCTCCTATTGTTGCAGATTTGTGTTATAAACTTTTTAAGTGTGTAAATTTCTATAATAAGGTATTGCTTCAAAGTAAACAACCAATAGCTCATCGATTTTATTTGTAGGAAGCGTCCAAAATGGCAACAGAGGGCTTCAATGACTGCCGGAGTTTTGTATGAAATGGCATATGCATGCTTAACTAAGGAAAAGCCAGAGTTTTTGCACATCGATTGTCATGAGTTCTTAAAAGGGCAAGTGGTACTCAATAAATTAATATTATAGTATTAAATACTAATGTTAGTTACACTTTTATCTTATTGTTATTAATAATACAGGCTAGATCAACTGGATTTGATAAGTAACATGCCGCCGGTACTGGATGAAACAGTTTGGACTACTATGTGCAAGCTCAGAAGAATTAAAGTTGATAATGAAATCAAGGTAATGGCTTACTAGATTTTTACACCATTTTTAAATATTCTCTCTACAATACTTTCTGAGGCCGACGGTAAGGGGTGGAGCAGCAAACAAACATTAAATCTAATTAATTATTCGAGGATGTTTTTTAACATATAGATAAAAGCTTCGTGTGCAGAAACAGCTGATGTTGAAGCGACTTATGCATTATGGCAAAAACGCAGCTCAAATTTGAAACTAGCTGGCCAAAGAATGCGTCATGAGTTGACCCAGCATCGCATCAGTATAGAAAATGCTGCAAAAAATATTTCAATACAGGTAAATTATTTCAGAATCCTACTTACATTATTTGATCATACATTCATACATGGATTATGTTCTATGTCACAAATTGAAATCTTTAATACCCTTATTAAAATACTCCCGGTGGGAACGGTAGCTACCTTTTCTTAAGCCGGTCCTATTTGAATGGCGGAAAAGGCATTGATGTCCGATAATTTTATATCATCTCTTTGTAAGGGTCCCAAAAATATGTATTTAAAAATGTGTATCAAGTGTTCATTGAGGAAGAATATTTCATCAAAAATAAACTAATTTAAACCCGTAGAACGGGTAATACATCCTTACACTTATCGCATCGGAGATGCGGAAGTTTTTTTTAAATTGATTTTAACAAAAAATAAAAAATTTTATAAATTTTTTACAAATGAATATCACCTACATGGCCCAACACTGACTTTAGCTTCATTATAACAAAATTAGGCTTTAATTTCAGAAAGTAAATTTATAGTTGGGATGTGGTGAGTACTACGTAAAAACTTTCATGCAAATATACACATTATTTTAAAAGATCTGTTTAAAAAAAAAACAATTTTCTCGAATGGGACCCTTGTTTTCGCCCGCGTGAATTTTGTTAATAGAAATATTTCAAAACGTCTTTCATAAGAAGCTATCTCGGTTAATATTATTGTCTTATTTAAGATTGTAATCAAAAGCGGATTTGTCGAAACGGAAACATCTGGACATGCGGAAGATTTTGACAGTGCAGTTTTAATAAAGCTGGATGAAGTTGATGCTGTGAATGTGAAAATATTGGTATCAATATTTTATTACAATTTATTATTGCACATATATACTCATTTAGACAAGTGCTCATAAAGTAGTTAGTAGCGTTATTTCAGTCTATAAAAAGTAAACTTTTCCAACTCTTTACAGTAATATTATTTCCACCTTACCCAGTTTTCAGGTACATTAGGATTCATAACTTCAAAACTTTACTCCAAACCATTTAAAACCCCGAGCAACAGCTAGTAGGAACCAAGACTAATTTATTAAATTTATAAAAAATTAATTATATATTTTAGGAAGCGGGTCAATCAAAAATTAAAGCCATGCGTGCGACAACAAGCTTCAAAAAGCACATTTTGTCGATGGAGTGGGAACACGCTAGACTGAAAATGAAGATACGCCATCTTCAGCAAGATCTCTACGACTTGGAAAGAATTAAAGTAAATTATTGTACATGTAAATACATATTGGTCAAGAGCTTCTGGCAAACAAAAATATGTCTAGTTGTTGGAACCTTCATAACATTAATAGCACAACCGATATGTTTACACTAAGGCCTAATCCTAGTTTCTTTTCCAACCTTTTGGAATTATTATCCACAGTTTTTTGGTCAAAAGCTTATTCAACTCTTTGGAAAGCAAAAGTAGGTCTAGTTGTTTGAACCTCTTTGACATTAACAGCATGACTGTTATGATTACACTAAGGCCCAAGTTTCTTTCTCAACCTTTCTTTGGGATGTATCTAATGTGTTTTCGCAGTCAATATAATAGTAGTACATTGTTAATTTAACAAAAAAAAAGAATAATTTAAATCTATTAAATACCAAATTTCGCATTTCAGGTGACTAAAGAAATCAGGAGTTATCTTCAAGAAAAAACCAAAAAAACTCTTTTACGTAAGAATAATGCCAGTATTGAGAGTAAGATGGAAAACACAAAAGTGTCTTTCAATAATCAGGTGTATGGTTATATTCAGCGGGTAGAGGAACTAGAGGTTCGCATTTTACATTATTTGTTAAATTAGTTACTTCTTTTAGGTTAGAATAAAAAAATGTTTATCATTCTTTATAAATTTGGGTTTTCTAAAGATGAAGGTGGGCTCGTTCAGAACCAACATTCAGAACACTGATGAATACATTGAACGTTTGAAGATAAAGGTATCTGAGAAACACCACGCCGAGGATCCTGCAGCTACGAAAAAGAAACAGAAGATTCGAGCTACTAGGTAATGTAAAATCCCTTTGAATTTATATACATACTGAGCCACGCATTGCCGTGGCTCAGTATGTCCGTGCAAATAGAGAAACAATAGGGTGTGTTGCTTTTACGACCAACAGATGGCGCTGTTTTCCAAAAAAGCATGTTTTTACCTGTCACAGGTGATATCTTTATAATAAGTTGTGTCGAAATTTCAAAGTAATCAGTGAAGCACTTTTGGAGATTTAAGATTTTGAACAAATGAACATTAAATTTTTTATTTATATAGACAGATAATGAACAATGGTTTCAAGCACTTTTCCTTTTTAGGCAAATTTGAAAGGAAATTGATGAGGTTTATTTTCAAATTTACTTTCGAAGAAGGTAAATAGTTTGCAATGACTGAATTAAATTATTAATTAACAACATTTTTCTAACGTAATATAATCATCTACCTAATGGTAGTGTATTATTACAGGTAGTATTAAAAGCATTTTAGCCAAGATGTGAATTATTTATAACAATAAAATGATGTTGTTTTAGAATGGAAGTCATGGTGACACGAAGCAAACTATTGAGTGATGTACAGAAACAGCACATCGCAATAGTTTTGTTACAAACGGAGTTGGAACTTCAGCGCTTGAGGACCTTCCCAACCTTGACCATAGCCAAAAAGTGAAACATATTATGTAGTTTAGTAGATACGTAATTAATCATAAAACAATCTGTTTATAAATGCGGGCAGTAGGAGAAATCTGAGCAACCACATAGTTTTGTTACTGTATAATGTATAAATGTGTGGGATAACTCAGTGACCCTCTTAATTAGGATGTGTGTTTTGTTATTGTCATCATGTATAAATGTATGGGATAACTCAGTAATTAGGATGTGTGTTTTGTTACTGTCATAATGTAAAATATGGGATTACTCAGTGACCCCGTTAATTAGAATGTGTGTTTTGGTTGCCATTTAGGCATGTCGAAGATAAAAACAAGTATGTATTAAATTTAATAATTTCATTTATTTAATTGGTTTCTTGTATCGATTTCTTACTAAAAATTGCCCTAAGCCAAGACATAATACATAACTAAAACAGGAATAGAATGTTCAGATTTACATTCATAGAGTATGTTAATAAATGTGTTTGATAACAATAATAATTTTTAGTTTTATTACTTATATGTTTATTAACTAAGTATTTGTGACAATAATCATAGTTTCGTCTTACTAGGATGTTTAAAAAAAAGTACTTTTCCACATGCTCGCTTACACAGGTATAACTGAAACTTGATGATGTAGTGTAAATACAGAGTGTCACTTTCTAAGAAAATATATTTTAACCTCTTAAGGACCACGCCCGAGTATATGTACTCGGGCGGCTATTATGTGCCAGAATTTGGAATTCATACTAAAGAAAATTTTTAATTATTTTTTCACACTATGCACCACAACATCAATATTCAGTCCCATTTTGGGCCCGAAATGGCTTTTATATGAGGATATATATTTTGAATTCATTGATAAAAAAAAGGTGTTTTTTTTCCATTTTTAATTTTTAAATGATTACTGAAGGGGTTAAGGAAATAAAAAGTTATAAATACAGGTGGTGTGAACCTCGAGTTTTATGCGTTTACAATCTACACCGTAAAGCAAAACAATTAGTATTGTTATTATTAAATAAATAAAATTTTGTAGGACTACAAAAAATATTATGTTAAAATTCTAAAAAATTAGTTAATAATTTTAATTGTATTTAATCTAAAATGTGTAACTGCTGAAGATGCGTGTAAGATGCGTGTACCTCATCAACGATTCATAATAAAACAAAATGGAGTATTGCAACGGGGATTTCAGGCCTGATTTTATGAGCAGAACACAAAACATTCTATGGTAATGTATAAAGATTGTTGCACACATATCACCCCAGCACCAGATCAGCATCGTCTCAGCTCGAGTCGTTCCAAATTCTTTGTATAAAACTCCACACTAATCAGCATCATAACGGTATCGCCTCGCCTTGGACAAGCTAGTGAAATGAGGCGAGGCGGGGCCAATCTAATACCGAGCTGATACGTGAGCGATAAAACCTTAAATTGGAACCAGGTCAGCTAAAGTTTATAATATTTGGCATTGTAACTAAGATTATTTATTTATACGCCAAAGAGGTCTTTTACCTAAAAGTGATATGTGAAAGCATAAGTGTGATATTCTCGATATTAGTTTATGAGCTCACCCATAGAGGGCCCTAGATTAGTCTATTAGGTTACCCATAGATAGAGATAGCTAGATAGCTGTCGAGTATTGTAGAGACCGATTGGATAATAAATAAGGTGAGAACTTCAAGGTCGGGGTTCATATTATTCCTGCTAATTAAGTGTTTTGTTGAAGCCGGAGTTATATAATAAGAAAGTTTGTGAAAAAACCCTGGAGGCACAACAATAAGTACACAGGAGTGTATCTGTATTATATTATAAAGTAGAAAATTAATAGTAGTAATTAATAACAAACTTTAATTTGTTATTTTTTTATTTCTGGTGGAGACCAGTCATCAAATTGGGCAAATTTTATATTTTTGTATGGCAAAAAAAAATTCTATTTGAGACCAAATATTTTCATTCAAATAATAATAGAGGTACATACAATATTATTAAAAAGAACAGTGCTATAATTTTCCTAAAATAATAGTATTTTAATGTATTGATTTTAAAACAATTATATTATGTTTGTTAGCTTCGTCAGGAAATACATTTCAACTTTTTAAATATAAGGGATTAAAACAATTCTTAACATTTTAATACTAGCTTGTATTATGTCAAATAGTTTTTCTTGTTTATAATCTGCTAATTAATGTAACTACAAATTAACATGAAAAGTATTTGTTGTAGCTAATGATATTTACGATAATTACTTAGGTATTACATTTCTGCATTATTTTATCTGTATTATGTCTGTAAAAGCCCTACGGACATTCAATAAATGAGTGATTATTATGAATTACATATTTATAAAAATAAAATTATCGAGTGATAAGTCCCCTTTTCCTATTTGATAATTTTACTGTTGTTTGGAAAATGTAGTTTGTTCCCGTCTGCTTTACGGCAAATACTCCTTAACCTAATATTTTGTCTTGGCTGTAACAATACTTATAAGCTAAACTATTGTGTTTCTTAACCGTTTGAGTGCCAAAAAAATTCATACAGTTGCTTGTAAAATGCCACCAAAAAAACATTATTTTTTATGAAACTATATATTTTTTAAAACCCCATAAATTCTTAGAATTTTCAAGGATTTCAATGATTTTATCGGTGTTTTATTAAAGAATATTGGTTTAGAATCACGCGGAGGAGGATCCCGAAGTCCAGGCGTTTTGAAAAAATGAGAATTTTACGTACAGACGTACGCGGGAATCAGAACACGACTGACGCAATCGACGGAAATCGACGATTGGCAATCTTCGTTAAAACACGAATCGACGAAAATCGACGATTGGCACCCAAACGGTTAAATAAATTGCAGATGACAACACTCAACCCTATTTATGGAACAAGGAATAAATCATTGACACCACTTGTACAGGGTGGGTTAAAACAACATAATTAATTATTATATCTAGTAAATTTGACTTATTGTATACTAAGTATTGTGTACTATAAGGATATAACATAAAGTGCTAATACAAATATTACCTAATTGCAGTTTAAAATTGAGCTTAAAAAAATTGTAAACGTTAAGAATTGTTGTTACGAAAACTATTGTGTTTTACATTATGCTAGCATATTAAAAAAACTACCTACGCTATATGTTATCCAACAATCTAAATGGATAAATGGAGACACTTCAGAGGGCAGTCCTTTCGTCGTACACGATGACGGCGTCTGCGTTAAGACACTGGCTTTGTGATTTGCTGAGCGCAATGACGGCCGCATCGTCATTGCGCATGCGATTTCTACGCTTTTTGCTGAATTTCACCTAGAATTGCAGACATTTCAATAAGAAGTCAAATTATTAAAATAATATAAATAGTGAACATAGATTTTTACATATTCTTCTTTTTCCATCTTTTTCCACCGATTTCATGGTGCTCGTATGTTTTTAATAAGACCCATTTCATTCCACTTTAAAGTAATATAAATAAAATCAAGGAAAATAATGCATCATCTAACAAAGATAGGTATTATTAGGAAATGACCGAAAAAATGATATTAATTTAAATATTAAAAATATATAAATTTGTATATGTATTACCTTGGCATAAAGTTGATACATGTCATCCTCAGTTGAAAGTGGACGCTGTTTGGAGCGCAAGAATGCCGGCAGTGACCTGGTCTTCAGAGAATCTTCACTCCCGGCACTAACCATATCATCCAACACTGAAATCATCCTATATTGTTAATTCCTGTAGACTTGTATGACATATTATTTTCTATTCAATGAAAGTAAAACTGCCATTATCCACCAATGTAAAATGTTCAACATTAAACAAAAAACTAGTTGCATGTATCCTAATTCATTTTTAATTGCAAGCTTGTACATGTTGGTATAGATTAGTTTTATCAAATCAATCATTTTTAGATTTGTTTCTGCTCTAAAATCAAATGTATTTTGAATAGTGGCGGTTTGGCAGTTCAACATGTACTGTAACTATTAAAAATTAGTCTTGAAAAACGTTTGGTTTTGATATTTCTATGTCCAAACGCAGTTGGTTAATGCCTACAATAATCGGGACGAATCTTTCATACACTTGCAGTACCGCAAATGGCCGAATTGAGTTTCTTACATAGCTACAATTTAGTGTGGGTTTTTGGCAATGTCCTTATGTGTGCTTTTGGACGGTCTCAGTGAAGAAATTTCATTTTTTTAAATTTCAAAATAATGCATCTTGATGTGAAATTATTCTCTTTCATGCTTGCGTAAAATGAATATTTTGAAAAATCGTTTCTTTGAATACAACTAGCTATTCTGGAGAAACTACCTATGGTAGATTATTATTATTTTGTAAATATATAAACACATTATCTGGTAAGATGGTGAAATTTACAAAAACCTATTTTT
The DNA here is from genome assembly GCF_061612785.1 of Hesperophylax consimilis. Classification (NCBI taxonomy): domain Eukaryota; kingdom Metazoa; phylum Arthropoda; class Insecta; order Trichoptera; family Limnephilidae; genus Hesperophylax; species Hesperophylax consimilis. The sequence goes on along the minus strand of NC_142839.1, from coordinate 2,413,320 downwards.
TTCAAAAACAAGTCGGTTATTACGAAAATAGAATCAGCTGGCGCATCACGATAATTTAGTGCCGGCACATAGAGTTAAGTAAGAAATGTGGCTTGTGAAATGACGGAGGAATATTTAGCTAATAATTGATCCCACATCTGGGTGGGAACCTAATGGTTTAGACCACTCTGCTACTATCCGGAAATTAATATATTTGTATAAGAATTTGACTCACTATTGCTGGAAGCATATTGCGCCGTTATTTCAGAAATGGTTGGCGTATTGTTCATGTATCCATGGCTCACTATGTGCTCTTGGCTTCTATCCTGATGCATATTATAGGTGGGTATTTCAGAGTAGTACGGAGTGATGTTGGTGTGGCAAATGTGACCGGCATAGCTAACTGGCCTCGCCGGTGGTCTCGGTATCTGGAAATTTTAAATTTTATATGTACCCACCAAATTAAATTAATGGCATTATACGTATTTCTGATTTGGTTTTATGTACACATAAACATGAAAAAAATACCTGTATATCTGGTGCGTGATACATATTCCAATGTATTTCTTTAGAACTTTCCCTATGATTACAAGGCTCCACTAAAAAATAAATTTCATTGTTTTGTATATTATTTAATAAATGGATTAATTTTTCTTTTTTATCGGAGAAAACACAGATACAGAGAGTAAAAAACATTGATTGGAGAATTCGCCTCCTTCTAACTATTTCTCAAAGATTAAACATAAGTTTTGCTGGCTCGCAGCAATTATTATCTCATGGAGTGACGTAGGCCAAAGAACAAATCTTCATATAATAATATAGGGAGGCTTGTTCTTTGGTCTTAGTCGCTTGTAGTATATTACTAGCGCAGACCTGTGAAAAATAAAGCTTTCTTGAAAACAAAAAAGCGCAAACCCTTGAAAATTCTTAAAATCAGACTTTACTTGTCAAGATTAATCCTAAGAAATTTAAACAAAAGAAATACACATTTCAATTATAGAATGAAAATAATTTTCTGGTAAAAGAATTATATCATAGATAGGTAGTTCATCGCTTGTTCCAATTTTGAATATTACATTATAGGTAGGTACTTCCACCTGTATTAATTCTTGACACAACGAGTTCCAATTTTGAAAACGACACTTATTCAAAACAAATCTGATTTCATCGAAACAAAGTTACAATCATAGACAGACAAGTGAAATTATTATTTTTGATGATACTCCAGCTGGTCATAATGAGAAATGATGTGAATCAGATAATGTGGATTAGATAATAATTGTGTGATGGGGTGGTAAACGTGATTCCCCGTACTCACTGTGAGGCTTCTGGTTCTGGTGGCGAGGCATTAGGCAGCAGTAACAGATAACGAGTAACAGAATAATGACACCAAACACTCCTCCACACAGCCAAACTAACCAGACACCAATACCATTTATGTCATCCTGGAAACAAAACAAAAAACATTTCAGAACTTGTTGATTTAATTACAAAATAATCATTTAATTCTGCATGTACATTCCATGCACTTCCATACTATAGTAACTATAGAACTGTTCTACTTATATATTTAATAATTACTATGGTAATAATGAAAGAAATTTCTATAATCTGTAAGTATTCATAACCTGTGGTGGCATTTCAGAACTCAATAACGCTGACGTCTGGAAGACGCGGATATTCCGCGAATCCCAGAATGGTACATTTTCTGCAACAAAACCCCTCTTTAATTATTATAATAATTGGTATCTGCTAAATCGAACACTAAGCAATTAAAATAGGTATGTAAGTAAAAATCGATTCCATTATAAAGAGATTGAAGCGAAAATTGGAAACATATCACGGCTTTCCGTTTGTTTGTTTCTAATCAATAAAACAATAAAGTAATGATGATAAAATAAAACTCACACTTTGTAAATGGTGGATGTTTTTATCCTGAATCCATAAAAAAGGTCGGGTATTTAAACTATTTGCGTCTATATGCACAAAGGCGTTCAGTCTGTGCATCCATCTATACTCTATCCAGTTATTAGAAATGAAATTAAATTGAGTCGCGCATAGCTGACATCGCGCATGCGATTTGATGCAGATCACGCCAAATGTCAAAATCAAATGAAGATAAAACGCGCCATTGGTGCTAACTGGTTGCCAGTACTAAAAATACTTTAAAAGGAAATATTTTGTAGCAATGGAGTTTAGAGAGAAAGCATTTTGTAGCATCAGTTTACAAGGAGTATAAGCAGCAGTTAATGTTACGGGAGCTATTTTAAACATTTTGAAAAGGCAGTCCGTAAACATGACCAAGGAACCCTTGGGAATAAATATACTCAATAATTCAAAACTCATACAAAATTCTGTTTTTCCTCCTTCATATATAATCCGGGTCTCTTTAAAGGTGCCTGTAAACGATCAAATTTGTTTGTCAAATTTACGTGTTTGTCAAATTATTTGAACGTTTGCGGCCTTGTTTGATGTGCTTGTCAAACAAACTACGTGTTTGACGTGTTTGTCAGAAATTCTGATTGACGGAAAGTTTGAACGATATTTGACAACATGTTTGAACGTTTGCGGGGGTGTTTATCAAACAAACGTCAGTTTCTTCTGGTTCTGTACGTAATATATCCCTAAGCAAATTTTCATGGGTATATTTAGCTCTTAATTTTAGCCATTCTCTAGACCAGGGGTCTCCAAACTTTTCAGCCGGAGGGCCACGTTGACTACTCCAGTGAGTTCGAAGGGCCAAAACCGTTTTAATTTCTAGACACCCGTATTTTCTGTCCTAGGGAAGGGGGGAAGGTAGACAATAGAATTTTCAGGGATGAAAATATAGCTTTAGATAACGTAGCTTTGAAGATAATTTTTGATACTCGTTTCTCAGACCTTGATATCATTGCGAATCAAATAAAGATTTTTCAAAAAAATCCTCTTGATATATTCGCGCGATACTTGTGGACGCAATGTATTGGTGCCAAGTACCTCGCCAACGAGCATATTTATTAATTTGCACGAAAAAATTCGCGGAATTTTCGCCCCTTCTGAGCAAGGTCTCAGCCATTAGCTGTCGCGGGTCCTTGATGACACTGGTCATAAGATGTCGCGGGCCGGATGGAAGACACTGGCGGGCCGGATACGGCCCGCGGGCCGTAGTTTGGAGACCCCTGCTCTAGACCAACACCTTCTTTTTTTCTTTTTAAGACACAGAGCTAATGTCTACGCAAGAAATGCTTTGTCCGCATCCGTCATTTTTAACAACACAAAATATTTCGCTATTCACCCCACTTCAGACCGGATACAATAAACGTCAAAAGACAATTCCCGGCGAAAGCTGTAAATAAATGAACTAATATTTGACAAACTTCATTTGAACGTTTGCGGCCTTGCCAGGCCTTGCTCATCAAACACGTGACGAGCAAACGTAAAATTTGACAAACAAATTTGATCGTTTACAGCAGTGCTCCGCAACCTTTTCTCACCTACGACACACCAAATTTCTTCCTAGAATTCCGCGGCACACCAAAAGCTAAAATATATAGATATTAAATTGATACACAAATTTTACAATAATTTCTTGTTTTTTATTTGAAAAGTATACATACATACACATAAATATAACATATTTATTTTTAAGCAATCTTAACAATTATTATAAAATAATAATAAATTAATGAGCGATTAATTGTTAAATTAACCTGCGCTTGTTTCAATGAACACAAAAGTTTTATATTCGGCTCGATTTTTGACAGCGCAACCCGAAGTTCTTGGTCAAGACCTTTTAAGCATGACCGCTTATCATTTTTAATTAATACAAGCGTTGAAAAACTTTGCTCACATAAATATGTCGTTGAAAATGGAAGTAGTGTTAAGAATGATTTGGCGGAAATGTGAGGATATTCTTTTTTAACGTAAATCCAGAAAACATCTAATTGATCTTCGGAGAAGTGAAGTTTTATTGTCATGTCATTATTTAAATCTGTAAATTCCACTCAAATTTGCAGAGGCAGTGCTTCCGTAGAATTTATTGCATTGGTTGCAAAAGGATTTCGATTCCAATCGTATTATTCCGTATTAATGGAATGAAAATATTGACCAAATTTCTGCTGAAGCGTACTTAAATGTTGTTGGGCCAGATCCACAGTTTTCAATTGTACTAACCTTGATCCTTTGGGCTAACTTTAGTACTAACTCTTTCTGCCGAAGTTCGTTATTAAGTTCATTCAAATGCTCGAATATATCAGCCATGTATGTATGCAAGTTTGGCTATCCAGTAATTATCATCGAGGTGCTGAAATAGTTTGGGCATATTTTGATTTAAAAGAAACTCGCACACCTCGTGACGAAGCTCAAACAATCTAGCCAAAGCTTTGCCTCGGGATAGCCAACGAATTTCAGTATAAAACAATAAGGGTTCATATTCGGCTCCCATTTTTGCACAGAGTATTCCAAAGATTCGCGAGTTTAGGGCTCTTGATTTAATTTTGTTTACGATTTTAATGCATTCATTCATCGTGTTCAAAAGTTCCTCCGGTAAATTTTTGACCATCAATGCTTCTCGATGTATGCAGCAGTGTGTAAATTGTAACGTTGGATTTTTTTGTTTTACACAAGAGACAAAACCCTTTTTATTACCCGTCATTGCCGCAGCGCCATCCGTGCAAACAGCAATGCAATTGCTCAAATCATCGGTTACTTGAAAAAATTCTTCACCGGTAGTTCACTCTGGAACCTCCTTACAAAATAAATAATGTTCTTTAATAAAGTCCTCGTTAACGAAAAGTACAATAGCTATCAACTGTGCTTTATTTTTAATATCGGTTGTTTCGTTGATCTGAAGTGCAAATTTTTCAGCCAATAACAGTTTTCTAATCAGTGTTTCTAATATATTGTGAATAAGTCTTTTAACAGTATCTGCAGACAATGAAAAATAGACAATATTATGATAAATATTTTGTCATTGTGTATTAAATACATAATGAAATATTGTAAAATGTCAAATACATTGAATTTGACCGCGGCACACCTGTGTCCGGCTCACGGCACACCAGTGTGCCACGGCACACCGGTTGCGTAGCACTGGTTTACAGGCACCTTTTGATCCGCATGAATCCTTTCCTACAACCCCTACCTTAACCCGCCTCAGAAGGCTGCCCAACCGTGTGACGACATAGCTTCCCTGCCCATACAATGTAAATGTTTTTTGAACATCAATATTAACGATGATTAATATTACAATGTAACACAAAATGCTACATGGAACCAACAAAGCTTTGCTTATTTAACCTTAATTTTTTATATTTATATTTTCATAGTTTGGTTTACGTTTTACATAATCAAGAATAAATAAATTCAATTTGCCGCCAATGAAAGCAATGTCAAAGTCAACATGCTACACTAGCTTCCTTTATCTTTAGAGTTGTTGACATTGCCACTATACAACTGAAATTGGGCTTATTATTAATGTTATAGGGTAAATAAAATGCCAAAAATCTATTTAGAATGCGATTTTTATGCAAAAAATCACTCTTAAGAGAAAGGTAGCGCGGATCTTTTTCATACACACTTGAATTGAAATTAAATTTTTGGATACCTAGGTAAAAGTTATGGTCTGAAGTGGAATAAACTCTGAAAGGTAGCATTTGTGGAGAAATTTTCTTATGCGTACACATGCCAGCTTGGATTCAAACTTTGAAAGCCATTTTCTCAGATACCTACTAAGAATTATGATCTGAAGTGAAATCAATGACAAAATCTCAGTAAAGTAGCAAAAAAGTGGAACAACCTTCATCCTCACGGTCACAAATGCATGCTTGGGTTCTAACGTAGGAAGCGGTTTACTCAGGCTCAATGGGTCCGAAAGGATATGTTGGATACATACCACATATTATACATTTTTGTGTGATAAATATATTTTTTTAAAATCGTCCGCAAAATAAAGTCGCTTGCTTTGAAGGGACGATGATATATGACGGGATTACAATGTCTAAATCACTTGTATAAATATTAAATAATAGTGGACTGATTACAGACCCCTGGGGTAACCCTTTCCATAGTTTACCCTTCAATATTTTTGAGGAAGAGTGGACAGTAGTTAGCTAATTATGTAAGTTGATAATAAACTGAACTGATTTTATGGGGATTTTTATTTTTATTAATTTTTCTTTAAAAAAAATCAATTAATACATCGTCGTAAGCTGACGAAAGATCGATAAATGTGGCAAATGTGCAAAAGTTAAGGGATTGAGAAATACGGATATCTGTTGTAAACACACATAAATTATCAATAGTTGATTTCTTCTTCCGGAAGCCGTATTGATTAGGAGAGATATAATACTGTGATTTTCAAAAAACCATTATAATCTGTTCTTTGTAAATGTTCCGCTACTTTTATTAAGCCCGATGAAAGAGCAATAGGACGATAGGATGAGACTTCTGACGGATTTTTCCATGGTTTTACAACCGAGAGGATTTTTTGAGCTTTCCAGACATTCGGAATAAATCCTGTTTATTAATCCTGACATTAACAATGAATGGATCCGAATAGGACAGAGAATAAGTTAGTTCAGTACTTTTAGTTGCTGATATTATGGCATCAGAGTTTGAGGTTTCATTGGATTGAAAAAGAGATTTAATTTTGGGTACATCGAGACCGAACGATGGTCATCGTTTTCTGGAAGGAAGTGTTGTAGAAACATGACTAGCATCAGATTCATAGTTATCTCCAATATTAAATATGGATTCGGGGTCAGGAGGACGACTTTCGTCCTCCTCCATTTTTATAAATTAATTAAAGAAAATAAAAATAATACAGTCTATATGATTGACTGTACACACAACAATTTTTTTGTGTTGAAGCCGGTCGTACTATTTTTTAATGTGAAACCGCACAAGAGTCCCAACTGCTTCCAACCGTCTGGAGTCAGTGAGACCATAGCGAATCCAATGGTGGTATGATGTGAGGCTGAAGGTAGTGGGGAGGGAAGAGGAAGGTGGAGAAGTACCTGGTTATTCAGATCTGGTCACCAAACACGGCTAAAGCCATTTCATGCAACGTTTCAATTCTGAATGGTGGTCTTACACGAGGCCGATCCTGAGTATTGTTCACTCTGAAACGTGACGCAAATATACTTAATATTTTATTAAATTAGTAAATTGTGAAATATACAGGTACTGTACTGTAGTACTGCTGACCCTGCACAGATCGCAAGTGCACTGTTGAAGTTGGCATCCACCTCTGTTCTGGAGCCCCAAAATAATTTTCACGAAAAACCCTCGACTCTGTGTGGAAGCGGACGGTCCGTTTTATAGATTTCTCTATCTTAACTAACCATAACACCGTTTCAATGCAGGTATGATAGACCGCCACAAACTTGTACCTTGGCACACACTCCTTGCTTCATTTACATTCAGATCTTAAGTCATACATACTACTTTGATACTATCATCACGTTTACATTAGCCTTACATCCTTTCAGGATCTGCAGTATCTGTACGTTTATCACAGTTATACATGGATTTACAACTCGTAGGTATACCTCAGGGATCTCATTTCCAGAGCGTTCAGTCTACTTGCATAATTTCTCTGCCAGTTTCATGCCTCACTGCCATACATCCGAGTTGGTATCAGCACTCAACTCAACAACAGACGGATTAGTGATTGGTTTATTTATGGTCATTGGATCACGGACGGCAGATGGGAATGCTATCCATGTCCTACCGGTATTTCAATGGAAGATGCCCCGTGGTCTTAGCGGCACCGGTGCACAGTCGGGAAAATAGCCAAACGCGCGCCCAACACATGTACATAGTGTACAATCTTTAACAGGAGACTCACGGGTCGCTCTATGACTGGTTCTTGTATTCAACGGCTCGGCTATCGAATGATTTATTTCCTCCAAATCATCCATTCAATCCAAATCCTTGATTCAAAAAGACTCTTCATACAGCAATCTTTGGTCATCTTTGGGGATGCTGTGTGAATTTTATATATTATATTTGCCACTTGGTCTCCTGTGTGGAATTGTGCACGAAACATTATCACTGTACGCAATACTGATAATTTATTAGTATTGCGTACAACGTATGTCGTGTCACGATTTGTATCTACGATTCTTCAACCGTATTAAAAAAAATTAGCTAAAACAGGCGCAATAGCTAACTACTATCTGAGGAGAGTTATAAAATATGCTAATGTAGACACGGAGCTAAAACAGGCGCAACAGCTAACTACGAGCTGGGGAGAGTTATAAAATATACTAATGTAGACACGGAGCTAAAACAGGCGCAACAGCTAACTACGAGCTGGGGAGAGTTATAAAATATACTAATGTAGACACGGAGCTAAAATAGGCGCAACAGCTAACTACGAGCTGGGGAGAGTTATAAAATATACTAATGTAGACACGGAGCTAAAACAGGCGCAACAGCTAACTACGAGCTGGGGAGAGTTATAAAATATACTAATGTAGACTCGGAGCTAAAACAGGCGCAATAGCTAACTACTATCTGAGGAGAGTTATAAAATATGCTAATGTAGACACGGAGCTAAAACAGGCGCAATAGCTAACTACTATCTGAGGAGAGTTATAAAATATGCTAATGTAGACACGGAGCTAAAACAGGCGCAATAGCTAACTACTATCTGAGGAGAGTTATAAAATATGCTAATGTAGACACGGAGCTAAAACAGGCGCAACAGCTAACTACGAGCTGGGGAGAGTTATAAAATATGCTAATGTAGACACGGAGCTAAAACAGGCGCAACAGCTAACTACGAGCTGGGGAGAGTTATAAAATATGCTAATGTAGACACGGAGCTAAAACAGGCGCAACAGCTAACTACGAGCTGGGGAGAGTTATAAAATATACTAATGTAGACACGGAGCTAAAACAGGCGCAACAGCTAACTACGAGCTGGGGAGAGTTATAAAATATACTAATGTAGACACGGAGCTAAAACAGGCGCAATAGCTAACTACGATCTGGGGAGAGTTATAAAATATACTAATGTAGACTCGGAGCTAAAACAGGCGCAATAGCTAACTACTATCTGAGGAGAGTTATAAAATATGCTAATGTAGACACGGAGCTAAAACAGGCGCAATAGCTAACTACTATCTGAGGAGAGTTATAAAATATGCTAATGTAGACACGGAGCTAAAACAGGCGCAATAGCTAACTACTATCTGAGGAGAGTTATAAAATATGCTAATGTAGACACGGAGCTAAAACAGGCGCAATAGCTAACTACTATCTGAGGAGAGTTATAAAATATGCTAATGTAGACACGGAGCTAAAACAGGCGCAATAGCTAACTACTATCTGAGGAGAGTTATAAAATATGCTAATGTAGACACGGAGCTAAAACAGGCGCAATAGCTAACTACTATCTGAGGAGAGTTATAAAATATGCTAATGTAGACACGGAGCTAAAACAGGCGCAATAGCTAACTACTATCTGAGGAGAGTTATAAAATATGCTAATGTAGACACGGAGCTAAAACAGGCGCAATAGCTAACTACTATCTGAGGAGAGTTATAAAATATGCTAATGTAGACACGGAGCTAAAACAGGCGCAATAGCTAACTACTATCTGAGGAGAGTTATAAAATATGCTAATGTAGACACGGAGCTAAAACAGGCGCAATAGCTAACTACTATCTGAGGAGAGTTATAAAATATGCTAATTTAGACACGGAGCTAAAACAGGCGCAATAGTTAACGACTATCTGGGGGTAGTTATTAAATTTTATTATACTTGGATATATTGTTATACTTGTTATATAATCTCAATAATTGAACAAAATGCAAAATTATATCGTTGCTCAAAATAAACTCCCTTTCAACTTCAAAATCCCCCAAATTTGGGAACTTCTCCCCAGACATACCATTACTGAGTGGTGGTCAGTGTTGGCAGACGTCAGGTGCGAATCCTGTCCTTGTTCTACAGGTGTTTCGATGGAAAATGCTCCGAGGAATTAGCTACATTGAGCTCTTTGGAACCGGTGCACTGTGGGGAAACATGCAAAACGCATGTCCAACATTTGTACACGGTTAATTTTGTCACCGTGGCAAGTGACGCAAATACACTATTCATTATTTTACACAAATAATTTGTGAAATTAAACAAATTGATCTATTAACCCGCGCGTACCGGAATTTGAAGCCGCGACCCCCGGATTGCTAGTCGAGAGTCTCGACCACGGAGGCCGTCATTAATAGATATCATAAAGTATACCACATTCTTACAGTTGAAAAACTGTATTATATTTTGTTTTTATGTGAATACCGCACCTGTGCGGTAAAAACAAAGGTTGAGAGCTTGAGAGCGAGGTTGAGATAGAGTCCAAATCCCAACCGTCTGGAGTCGGAGAGACTATGGCATTCTCAATTGGGATATGTTGTGGGCTGAAGGTAGTGGGAAGGGGAAGTAGATGAGGAAGAGGAAGACCATGGTTATTCAGGTATTAATTATTGCAGGCTTTGGTTCGATCTTTGAAAGTTGTTTTCTACAGGATCAGAATGACATTTTTGATACCAAATAAGAATTATGAGTTATATAAGTGGAATCAATGGTAAAACAAAATAGCATAAGTGGAAAAATCTTCATTCTCACGTGTTTGGGTTTGAAATTTGCTAGCCGTTTTCTCCGAGAGGTCTATAGCGCAGAAGGACAGCACATTTTGGATACATACGAAACGGAATCAATGAGATTTTTCTATAAAAGCAGAAATTGTTGAAAAATCATCATTCTCAAGGGCATGCAAGCTTGGGTTCGAATTATGAAAGCTGTTTTCTTTCACTTTAATGGGCTGAACGGACTGAAATGTTGGATTCCTACTAAGAATTATCCTCTGAAGTGCAATCAATGTTAAAACCTCGATGTAGTGGTATTTGTGAAAAAAATCATCAATCTTTTATTTTATTTTTATTTTTTTATTTTATTTATTTGGGAAAATCAACAGATTATTTACATATATAAGAATAAACTAAATAATAAAGATAAAATCCAATAACATATTTTCACTTAAAATTATAATAGATAATAATAAAAAATATTAAAACAAGAAACTAAGGGTTCTGTACCCGTGGCCTGAGAAATTTACAAAAAATACAAAATTGTAAATATTAAATAAAAAATAATAACAGATCTAGGAACACAAATAAATTAAAATTTAAAGTTAACTGATATACTAATATACTAATAACCAGCTAAATTTCAAAAATTTAAATTTAACTGATATACTAATAACCAACTAAAATTCAAAACAAAATGTATTGTAAAATTTCAACACAGCAGCAATCAATAAAAGCACTACACAATAGCAATAATAACAATATAATAAATGTATACGTACAACTAAATTGAACACATGAGTATAAATTGGAAGGTAAGTAACTGGAAAGGATTCAAAGCAATAACATGATAACTTCAAGTAGAATATTTAAAATTATTTAATGTTAGTTATTACTTAATGATTAAATTTAAATTATTTAATGTTAGTTATTAAAAGTAAAGGTTCCTAAATTACTTGAGAATATGTCCATATCATTAAAATTCTTATTAAATATACTACAGGCTCTGAATATAAACGCATGTTGTCTTATATTAGTAGAACATTTATGGAGATGAAAAAGTGATTTTTCTCTAGTTCTAACGCTCGGGACTCTAAAATTAATTTCAGACAGAAGGGGAGAACAATCAATAAAGCCATTGATAATTTTATGGAGATATATTATATCTGCGGAGTCTCTTCTAGTTTTTAATGGCTTAAGTCCATAAAGGTCCATCGAGCTGTTTACGTCAAGGTTTGAATTTAGTTTGAAATTTAAATGATGGACAAATTTTCTTTGGATGGCTTCAATGCGATTTATGTAAATATTATATTGAGGATTCCATATGGGAGAAGCGAATTCAAGATGACTGCGAACATAAGAAAAATACAATATTTTAAGTGTTATGATATTATTAAATTCTTTTCCAATACGGAATAAGAATCCTAGCATTCTAAGGGCTTTCTTAACAATCATATCAATATGAGCCTCAAATGTAAGTTTACTGTCAAGTATAACACCTAGATCACGAATTTAATTTAATTTAATAAAATCTTACGGGCAATAATGAAAGACTTGTGACCAATTTAAAAGCAATTGCGCAAAATGGGCTGAAATTTTAGAATCGTGATAAGAATCACGGTCTAAAGCGAAATCAATAAGAAAATCTGCATAAAAGAACTTTAAAAGCAATTTTTCAGGTTCTATGGTGCCAAATTGGCTGAAATTTCGGAATTGTGTTAAGATTCAAGGTCCAAATAGAAATCAGTAGTAAAATCTGCATAAAGTTGCATTTTTGTAAAAATCATCATTCTGAAGGACGCTATTTCAAGACTTGGGTTTTTTTTTTTTTTTTTTTTTTATTGGTTTTCAAGTTACAATCCCGTTAAACTTCAATAAAGCAGTTTGTCAACAGGATGTTAATGATCAATTACATACATACACACATAATATTATTACTATAACCATACAATTAACACAACTAAATTAATATAAACTATCTCTATTTAGTAACCATTGTTTCAGCATATATCTCAATCTATTTGTGGAATCGCAATTTTTTATATTAATGGGTAACATGTTAAGCATTTTTGGCACGTTAAATTCTAGGGTTCGCCGTCCGTATTTATTATTATATTTTGGAACAAGCATTCCGTCATTCTTTGTAAACCTTGTATTATATTCATGTTGCACTTTCCTTTTATAATCAGACTCAGATATATGTTGGATCAATATTTTGTACCATAATAAGGCCTGCACCGGTAATATTGTTAAATTTCGATACAACAATGAAATGTTTCGTCTCTGTGAAAAAATATGTTTTTGAGCTAATAACTTCACCATAGAATTTTGTACTGATTGCAGGTGGTTTAAATTAGTTTTACAAGAGTGACCCCAAGTAGTTAAACCATACCGTAAAGTTGATTCTGCGAGTGATAGGTAAATAATTTTTAAAATATTCACCGGAACGAAACATTTTAGTTTGTATATCCTACCCACTATCGCTCTCAGCCGCTTGCAAGTTTTGTTTATTTGTGAATCCCACTTGAAATGACAATCAACAGTCACCCCCAAATAAACGTATTCATTTACCAGTTCAATACTTTCACACATACATGGCTGTAGAATGTTTTGATGAATACATATAAAGTTATGTGAAATTATTTTAGGCATGATCTGAAATGAAGCATGTGGAGACCGTATGTGCATCAATTTAGTTTTCTTGGTATTAATGATTAGACCTGCGTCATGTGACCATTTTATCAGGGACGTAAAGTCATGTTGCATATATTTAATCGCAATGGATAATTGTTCATCAGATATGACAAGAGCAGTGTCGTCAGCATATACAAAGTGTCTTACATATTTAAATAATTTTTTCATTATTGATACAAATATAATATAAAGGGTTGGACCCAAAATCGACCCCTGCGGGACTCCAGCACAGATTTTTTTTCTCCCACTCATTTTTTCTAATATTTTTACACATATATGTCTATTAGATAAATACTTTTTAAACAAATTAAGTAGGTTACCTCTAATTCCAATTGCTTCTAAGATTTTTAATAATTTTTGTGGGTCAATTGTATCAAACGCTTTGGAGTTATCTATAAATAGTACTAAAACATGTCTTTTATGGTTTAATTCATTATTAATATAATTTGAAAAATCCTCTAATAAATGCTCTGTGCTTTTTTTCTTTTGAAAGCCATATTGTTTTTGGTCTATAATGTCAAATTTTTCTAGGTATTTATTTAATTTTAAGGAAATATATTTTTCAAAAATTTTTTCAAGTGCAGGCATTATACTGATAGGTCGATAGTTTCCTATTTCTGAGTGCTTTCCTCCTTTGTATATAGGTCTAATAATAGCACATTTAAGATCATTTGGCAATTCAGCTTCTATAATAAGTCTATTAACTAAGTGCGTTATAATAGGTCCTAAAATATCTATATGTCTTTTTATGTCGTACATTCTTATGTTGTCCATTCCCAAGGATTTTGAATTTTTCATTTTCTTAACAATATTTTTTATCTCAGTGAGAGTTGCCTTTGGTAAATACATACTGTGAGGTAATTCTATTTGATTAACATTGGATGCCTTAAAATCACATCTGTGTAACATTTGGCTTATACTATCTGAGAAATAATTTACATATTGGTTTGTTACATTTTCCACCGTCTGTTCCTTTAACACATATCGTGAGATGACTTCATCACAATTACTTTTAGTTTTTCTTCCCAACAATTTATTTATTTCATCCCATGTTTGCTTAGTATTATTGAAACTACGTTTGAATTTATCTTTAAAATAACAATTTTTTCTTTTAGTAATTAATTTGTTGACATTATTTCGCATGTACCTGTATTCATTTTCATAAGTTTTATTACAAGGAGAATTTTTCCATCTTCGAAACAATAAATCCCTTTTTTTTATTAACTCTAAAATATCTGTAGTTATCCATTTTTTGATCGCATGTGGTCTTTTGGTTGGTTTTTCAAAAAATGACACAGTGCTTTTTTCATATAAATTAATGAAATTATTTTTAATTTGATGATACAAAAAGGTACTTTCTTGTTCATTGAGTAAAGAATTCCAATGTATTTCTCGGATGTGATTATCAATATGTTTTTGGGACAAAATTGTTATCTTTTTCATGTTTTTTAATGGTTCTTTTTGCACATCATATTTAATATTAACGGCTGTCATATAGTGATCTGCTATGGAAATCTCGCATACACACGCTGATAGCGAGTCCATTTGTTTAAGCCCGTTACTGTACCTAACGTATATATGATCTATGCATGATTGTGTTATGCGCCCGCTAACAATTGCTTCACGCGTCACACCGTCTATGCATTTGATCAAATAATTGCTTGCAAGAATATTTTCATATGAGTTTACTACAGGATCATTAAAATTCATTAAGTTTATATTAGTGTCCCCAAAGAACAAAACATTGTCTCGAAGGCCTATGAAATCCGTCAGAATAGATTCAATTTCCCTGATAAAAGATAGTTTGTTAAGATTCGGTGGTCGATATATCGCTAATATACTCAAACTTTGTTTATTTGGAAGAGTAATTACACCAAAAACATTTTCAAAATAATTTGATTCTAGTGGTGATTGTTTAAATACCATACTGTTTCTTATATATAGCGATATGCCCCCACCTGATTTATTATTACGACAATAGTTGTAATTTGAATAGCCCGGAATCTCATACATATTAATTTGGTCAGCTTGTATATTTGTTTCGCTAATCATTAAAATATCTATACGCTCCCAACAATTTCTTAAATAAACATGCAAAACATCCCAATTCTTACATAATGATCTGATATTTACATGAATACAAATTAATTCCCCTACATCACTTTTTTTAATATTTATCCACTGTTGTAGATCGTTAGTTCTTAAAAAATCTACTTCATTATCTTCTTCTAGATAATTACTTAAAGCAATGTTTTATAAAATAATTAGTTCAAATTCTGTGCTATTAATATGATAATTTATTACAACCTCTCTGGTTACTATACCTAAGTATTTATTTGAGTAATGATTGAAAGGTAGGTTTACATATGTCATTTTTATATTTATTTCAATTTGAATGCAGTTTGTAAGAAATATTGGGTAATCTAAAATATTAACAATAATGAATTTCTTCAGAATGAGTACTGCAACACCTCTATTATTATTTTTGTTTATTGTCGTCTGAATATATTTAAAATAAGAGTGCTGCCGCTGATAAGCAATCGGCAGTGACTCATGATTTGTAAATGGCTTGTTTAACACTATGCCGTCAGGCTGAATATTTAAATTATTGATTTTAATTAAAATAGTTAATTTATTCTGCATTGTAATCAATTTTTTGTTTGGCAACTTTTAACATATAATTTCTAAACTTACATGCTATACTATTTGGTAGGTGATCCGTAGGGAAATTTTTTTGTTTCTTTTGATTAGAATCCCAGCAGTTGGCACATTTGGGGGGGCAGTCCAGAGATTTGCATTCCCGGTATTGGTGAGCTCCGGCGCAGTGCATACATCTTGGATCCTTTATTTTATCTAGGCATTTATGTGCAGTATGGCCAAATCTTAGACAATGGTAGCATTGCGTTAAAGGGTAGCAGTCTTCAACATATATCCTCAAGAATCCTAAGTTGACACGTTTTTTTCTTATAAGGTAATCTCTCATGTTTCCATTTGTTTCGACAATTATATTGTGGGACTTATTTCTTTTGTTGTCGGTGATAGCTTTCACCTGAAATATATCAGGATTTTGATCTGTCATTATTTTAATGTCATCATTTTGGAGACTTAAGTCTGTTAAAAATTCTTCTTTTGTGTAATTTGTTTGTATTCCTTTGAATATTACACACGGTTTTTTTCTTTGTATTTCTTCTGCCGTAATGTCTTTTTTTGATATTTTGTTTATTTCATTTTTCAGTTTGGTTGCATCTTCTTTTTTAGGGCAAGTTATAATTAATCTGTTGTTAGTTATTTTTTTCATGCTGTTTACTCCGATGCCCAGAGCAGATATTTTAATTTTATTTTGTATTGTTTCCTTAAGTTGGTCTTGATTTTGGTTCGTATTTAATGATGTTATTATAATTGGAAAGTTTTTTTCTTCAATCTCTTCTTGGTGATAGTTGGTTTTTACTGCTGACGCGTACGTTACTCTTTCATTTTTCGTTTTTAGCATTTCCTTCAGCATTGTATTTTTTTCTTTCAGTTTTGCTAGGTCTATCGCCATATGCGAAATATTTTCCATAATAGAGCTAATTTTTTTCGAGATTTCTATTTTTGTTTCTTTTGTGATTCTTGATTCATCGAATAATGCGGTCATTTCAGCAATTTCTTTCTTAGCTTTGGATATGTAGTCATGCGGATCAACTTCTTCCTCCATCGCAACGTTTTATTTATCCTGTTTTGTATTCGGGTCTCAACGTGTTAGTGCGACTAACGTATAGTTACACGCGTCCGTTGCCTGCCAGGTTGCAGACTGTACTGAACTTTAAAAGCAATTTTTTCAGGCTCTATGGTGCCAAATGGGCTGAAATTTCGGAATCGTGTTAAGAATCAAGGTCCTAATCGAAATCAGTAGTAAAATCTGCATAAAGTTGCATTTTAGGAAAAATCATCATTCTTACGGGCACTATTGCAGGACTTGGGTTCGAACTTTAAAAGCAATTTTTTCAGGCTCCTTGGTGCCAAATGGGCTGATATTTTGGAATCGTGATGAGAATCATAATCTTAAGCGAAATCAGTAGTAATATCTGCATAAAGTTGCATTTCTGAAAAAATCATTATTTTTGCGGCCGCTATTTCAAGACTTGGGTTCAAACTTTAAAAAGCAATTTTTCAGACTCCATGCTGCCAAATGGGCTAATATTATGGAATTGTGTTAAAAATCAAGGTCCAAATCGAAATCAGTAGTTAAATCTGCATAAACTGTTCAATGCCTGCCTCATGACCGGGCATTTTCCCCAGATTTGGAAATCGGCGACCGTGTTGCCCTTCGCAAAGCCGAATAAAGACAGAACACAGCCGACAAGTTACCGGCCGGTAAGCCTATTATCTACGTTGAGCAAGGTATTTGAACAGATTATACTAAACAGGCTTGTCCCACACCACGACGAACACAAGACTCTGCCAGACAAGCAGTTCGGCTTCAGAAAGAGGCACTCCACGACCCACCAACTAACCAGAGTAGCGGAATTCATCGCAAGAAAATTCAACGAACACCGCTTCACCGCCGCTGCGCTCATCGACCTAGAGAAGGCATTCGACACCGTTTGGATAGACGGGCTCGTGCACAAGCTGCACCGCACTAACACGCCCATATACCTAACGAGGCTGGTACAGGAATACCTAAAGAATAGATCCTTCAGATTGTTCATAAGGAACGTGCTATCTTCAACGCGTGAGATTCCAAAAGGCGTGCCACAAGGAAGTTTACTGGGACCATTCCTCTTCATTCTGTTCACCTATGACAACCCCCGAGACGAGAGATGCAATCTGTCTATCTACGCAGATGACGTCAAACTTGACGTTTCCTCGCTGAAAGCGAATATGGCCGCTATTTACCTACGTAGGGCACTCGACGCGCTCGTATAGTACTACAAAAAATGGCGCCTGAAACTGAACGAGGCGAAAACCGAAGCCATCATGTTCACGAGAAAACGTGTAAATAGAACACCTGGCTTTAACATCGAAATGTGAGGACACAGCATTGAATGGAAAGATGAAGTGACATATCTGGGCCTGATCATGGACTCCCGCCTCAACTGGAAATCTCACCAAGCCAAGATGCACACGCGCACGCGACAAGCGATCGGCTTGATGAAGCCAATTTTCAACAGACGGAGTTCGCTACTTCCCAAAACCAAACTCCTCATCTACTACTCGCTCATCCGCCCGGTACTCTCTTATGCGATTCCCGTATGGAGCAGTATCTCACACACAGACCACACGAAACTACAGACACTTCAAAATCTCTGCATTAAAATCACATACAACACGAGACTCAGAACAAACCTGAAGAGATTACACGAACGAGAACAAATTCCAACTCTATACGAATTCACACACAGACTGACTGAACGCTTTTACAAATCACTCAGACTGAGCAAAAACACACTCATACGAGACATAGGACAATACAATGCCCGAGCGACTTGACATTCAAATACTCACACAGACTACCCAAACACATCCTCATGAACCATGACCACATATGGTTCGAACCAGACTCAGACGCGGACGAATAGCGAGCAGTAGGTATTTCCTAAACTCCCGACTTCCTTCCTAAATATATAATGTTTATATATCTTTTTATATATATTTATATAATATTTTATAATGTGTATGTATATGTATGTTTATTCTCTATCTTCCCATAAGTATATATTCACATAAAAACAGACACACACACACACCTCAAAAATGCAGGACATCATATACCGATGTTACTGAAGGCCGCATACGTTTCAAGTTGACTATCGGCCGCTCCTTCCTGGGTAAGGTTTTCTGCGGTTTCCCTTACTCCATCAGGCAAATGCGGAAGGATTCCCACAATAGGACGCAGCCGAATTTCCCCCCCGATCCCAACACAACACAAACAGACACGTATGTAGTATATGGCCACCGTTGGTCGCTGGTGATGCTGATGCTGATGCTGGACAATACATGCAATTTTAGTAGGGGTCTTAGGTAACAAATTTTTTCCCTACCGAGAAAATACAAGGCCTCTAAGTCTATAAAAGCCAGGTAATATTTGAATAAACCCATATGAGGTAAAAATTGTGAGGCGCATATGACGCCGTTCTATTTGTATAAAGAACATTAACTTTAAATTCAGTAAATTTAAATGACTCACCACTTCATGGAATATAAGAATCTAGAAAATCAAAAAAAAAACTGAATAAAGTTGCATTTTCGGAAAAATCATCATTCTTACGGGCACTATTGCAGGACTTGGGTTCGAACTTTAAGAGCAATTTTTTCTTGTTCTATGGTTCCAAACGTGCTGATATTTTGAAATCATGATGAGAATCGTGATCTTAAGCGAAATCAGCAGTTATACCGCAAAAAGTTGAATTCCTTAAAAAAATTTCATTCTGAAGGGCGCTATTCAAGACTTGGGTTCGAAATTTAAAAGCAATTTTTTCAGGCTCTATGTTTCACTCCATGTTTCACTCTATGTTTCGGATCCACATTTGGCATAATATCAGCCCATTGGCTGATATTTAGGAATCGTGATAAGAATCATGATCTTTAGCGAAATCAGTAGTAATATCTGCATACAGTTGCTTTTCTGAAAAAATTATAATTTTTACGGCCGGTATTTCAAGACTTGGGTTCGAACTTTAAAAGCATTTTTTTCAGGCTCTATGGTGCCATATGGGCTATTTTAGAATCGTGATAAGAATCATGATATTAAGCGAAATCAGTGGTAATATTTGCATAAAGTTGAATTTCTGAAAAAATCATCATTCTGAAGGACGCTATTCAAGACTTGGGTTCGAACTTTAAAAAGCAATTTTTCAGGCTTATGGTGCCAAAAATTGTGAAATTTTGGAATTGTGTTAAGAATCAACGTCCAAATCAAAATCAGAAGTTAAATCTGCATAAAGTTGCCTTTTTGTAAAAATATTATTCTGAAGGACGCTATTTCAAGACTTGGGTTCGAGCTTTAAAAAGCAATTTTTCAGGTTTATGGTGCCAAAAGTTGTGAAATTTTGGAATTGTGTTAAGAATCAAGGTCCAAATCAAAATCAGAAGTTAAATCTGCATAAAGTTGCATTTTTGTAAAAATCATCATTCTGAAGGACGCTATTTCAAGACTTAGGTTCGAACTTTAAAAGCAATTTTTTCGGGCTCTACAGTGCCAAATGGGCTGAAATTTTGAAATAAGGCTAAGAATAAAGATCCAAATCGAAATCAGTAGTAAAATCTGCATAAAATGGCATTTATGGAAAAATCATCATTCTTACGGCTTCTATTGCAGGACTTGGGTTCGAACTTAAAGAGCAATTTTTTCTTGCTCTATGGTTCCAAACATGCTGATATTTTGTAATCATGATAAGAATCGTGATCTTAAGCGAAATCAGCAGTTATATCGGCAAAAAGTTGAATTTCTGAAAAAAATCTTCATTCTGAATGGCGCTATTCAAAACTGAGTAGTAAAATCAGCATAAAGTTTCATTTTTGGAAAAATCATCATTTTTACGGGCACTATTCCAAGACTAGGTGTTCGAACTTTAAAAGCATTTCTTTCATGCTCTTTGGTGCCAAATTGGCTGATATTTTGGAATCGTGATAAGAATCATAATCTTGAGCGAACTTAGTAGAAATATCTGCATTATGTTGCATTTTCGTAAAAATCATCATTATGAAGGACGCTATTTCAAGACTTGGGTTCGAACTTTCAAAGCTTTTTTTTCAGGCTCTTTAGTGCCAAATGGGCTGATAATTTGGAATCGTGATAAAAATCATAATCTTAAGCGAAATCAGTAGTTATATCTGCATAAAGTTGTATTTCCGAAAAAATCATAATTTTTACGGCCGCTATTTCAAGACTTGGGTTCGAACTTTAAAAAGCAATTTTTCAGGCTTATTGTGCCAAAAGTTGTGAAATTTTGGAATTGTGTTAAGAATCAAGGTCCAAATCAAAATCAGAAGTTAAATCTGCATAAAGTTGCCTTTTTGTAAAAATATTATTCTGAAGGACGCTAATTCAAGACTTGGGTTCGAGCTTTAAAAAGCAATTTTTGAGGCTTATGGTGCCGAAAGTTGTGAAATTTTGGAATCGTGTTAAGAATAAAGGTCCAAATCGAAATCAGTAGTAAAATCTGCATAAAGTTGCATTATTGTAAAAATCGTCATTCTGAAGGACGCTATTTCAAGACTTGGGTTCGAACTTTTAAAGCATTTTTTCAGGCTCTTTGGTGCCAAATGGGCTGATTATTTGGAATCGTGATAAGAATCATAATCTTTAGCGAAATCAGTATTTGTATCTGCATAAAGTTGTATATCTGAAAAATTCATAATTTTTACGGCCGCTATTTCAAGACTTGGGTTCGAGCTTTAAAAATCAATTTTTGAGGCTTATGGTGCCGAAAGTTGTTAAATTTTGGAATTGTGTTAAGAATCAAGGTCCAAATCGAAATAAGTAGTGAAATCTGCATAAAGTTGAAATTTTTGTAAAAATATTTTTCTGAAGGTTGCTATTTCAAGACTTGGGTTTAGATCTTTAAAAGCATTTTTCTCAGGCTCTATGGTTCCAAACATGCTGATATTTTGGAATCGTGATAAGAATCATGATCTTTTGCGAAATCAGCAGTTATACCGCAAAAATTTGAGTTTCTGAAAAACTCATTCTGAAGGGCGCTATTCAAGACATGGGTTCGAAATTTAATAGCAATTTTTTCAGGCTTTGTGGTGCCAAATGGGCTGAAATTTTGAAATTATGTTAAGAATAAAGATCCAAATCGAAATCAGTAGTAAAATCTGCATAAATTTGCATCTTAGGAAAAATAATCATTCTAACGGGCACTATTCCAAGACTTTGGGTTCGAACTTTAAAAGCATTTTTTTCAGGCTCTTTGGTGCCAAATGGGCTGATATTTTGGAATCGTGATAAGAATCCTAATCTTAAGCGAAATCAGAAGTTATATCTGCATAAAGTTGTATTTCTGAAAAATTCATAATTTTTACGGCCCCTATTTCAAGACTTGGGTTCGAACTTTAAAAAGCAATTTTTTAGGCTTATGGTGCCAAAAGTTGTGAAATTTTGGATTTGTGTTAAGAATCAAGGTCCAAATCGAAATCAGTAGTAAAATCTGCATAAAGATGCATTTTTGTAAAAATCATCATTCTGAAGGACGCTATTTCAAGACTTGGGTTCGAACTTTAAAAGCAATTTTTTCTGGCTCTATTGTGCCAAATGGGCTGCAATTTTGAAATTATGTTAGTAATAAAGATCTAAATCGAAATCAGTAGTAAAATCTGCATTAAATGGCATTTATGGAAAAATCATCATTCTTACGGCTTCTATTGCAGGACTTGGGTTCGAACTAAAAGAGCAATTTTTTTCTTGCTCTATAGTTCCAAACATGCTGATATTTTGTAATCATGATAAGAATCGTGATCTGAAGCGAAATCAGCAGTTATATCGGCAAAAAGTTGAATTTCTGAAAAAAATCTTCATTCTGAATGGCGCTATTCAAAACTGAGTAGTAAAATCTGCATAAGGTTTCAGTTTTGGAAAAATCATAATTTTTACGGGCTAATTCCAAGATTTTGTTTTCGAATTAAAAAAGCATTTTTTTCAGGCTCTTTTGTGCCAAATGGGCTGATATTTTGGAATCGTGATAAGAATCAAGGTCCAAATCAAAATCAGTAGTTAAATCTACATAAAGTTGAAATGTTTGTAAAAATATTTTTCTGAAGGTTGCTATTTCAAGACTTGGGTTAGATCTTTAAAAGCATTTTTCTCAGGCTCTATGGTTCCAAAATGCTGATACTCTGGAATCGTGATAAGAATCATGATCTTTTGCGAAATCAGCAGTTATACCGCAAAAATTTGATTTTCTGAAAAACTCATTCTGAAGGGCGCTATTCAAGACTTGGGTTCGAAATTTAATAGCAATTTTTTCAGGCTCTGTGGTGCCAAATGGGCTGAAATTTTGAAATGATGTTAAGAATAAAGATCCAAATCGAAATCAGTAGTAAAATCTGCAAAAATTTGCATCTTAGGAAAAATAATCATTCTAACGGGCACTTTTCCAAGACTTTGGGTTCGAACTTTAAAAGCATTTTTTTCAGGCTCTTTGGTGCCAAATGGGCTGACATTTTGGAATCGTGATAAGAATCCTAATCTTAAGCGAAATCAGAAGTTATATCTGCATAAAGTTGTATTTCTGAAAAATTCATAATTTTTACGGCCGCTATTTCAAGACTTGGGTTCGAACTTTAAAAAGCAATTTTTCAGGCTTATTGTGCCAAAAGTTGTGAAATTTTGGAATTGTATTAAGAATCAAGGTCCAAATCGAAATCAGTAGTTAAATCGGCAAAATGTTGAATTTTAGGCAAAATCATCATTCTTACGGGCACTATTTCAAGAATGGGTTAGATCTTTAAAAGCATTTTTCTCAGGCTCTATGGTTCCAAACATACTGATATTTTGGAATCGTGATAAGAATCATGATATTTCGCGAAATCAGCAGTTCTACCGCAAAAAGTTGAATTTCTGAAAATTTCATTCTGAAGGGCGCTATTCAAGACTTGGGTTCGAAATTTAATAGCAATTTTTTCAGGCTCTATGGTGCCAGATGGGCTTAAATTTTGAAATTATGTTAAGAATAAAGATCCAAATCGAAATCAGTAGTTAAATCGGAAAAAGTTGAATTTTAGGCAAAATCATCATTCTTACGGGCACTATTCAAGAATGGGTTAGATCTTTAAAAGCATTTTTATCAGGCTCTATGGTTCCAAACATACTGATATTTTGGAATCGTGATAAGAATCATGATATTTTGCGAAATCAGCAGTTATACCGCAAAAAGTTGAATTTCTGAAAATTTCACTCTGAAGGGCGCTATTCAAGACTTGCGTTCGAAATATAATATCAATTTTTCAAGCTCTATGGTGCCAAATGGGCTGAAATTTTCAAATAATGTTAAGAATTAAGATCCATATCGAAATCAGTAGTAAAATCTGCATAAAATTGAATTTTTGGAAAAATCATCATTCTTACGGCTACTATTGCAGGACTTGGGTTCGAACTTAAAAAGCAATTTTTCCTTGCCCTATGGTTCCAAACATGCTGATATTATGGAATCGTGATAAGAAACATGATCTTTTGCGAAATCAGCAGTTATACCGCAAAAAGTTGAATTTCTGAAAAACTCATTCTGAAGGGCGCTATTCAAGACTTGGGTTTGAAATTTAATAGCAATTTTTTCAGGCTCTATGGTGCCAAATGGGCTGAAATTTTTGAATTGTGTTAAGAATTAAGATCCAAATCGAAATCAGTAGTAAAATCTGCATTAAATGGCATTTATGGAAAAATCATCATTCTGACGGCTTCTATTGCAGGACTTGGGTTGGAACTTAAAGACCAATTTTTTCTTGCTCTATGATTCCAAACATGCTGATATTTTGGAATCGTGATAAGAATCATGCTCTTTTGCGAAATCAGCACTAATTTTTGAGGCTTATGGTGCCGAAAGTTGTGAAATTTCGGAATTGTGTTAAGAATCAAGGTCCAAATCGAAATAAGTAGTTAAATCTGCATAAAGTTGCATTTTTGTAAAAATCATCATTCTGAAGGACGCTATTTCAAGACTTTCAAAGCTTTAAAAGCGTTTTTTTCATGCTTTTTGGTGCCAAATGGGCTGATATTTTGGAATCGTCATAAGAATCATAATCTTAAGCAAAATCAGTAGTAATATCTGCATAAAAATGCATTTCTGAAAAAAATTTAATTTTATGGCCGCTCTTTCAAGACTTGGGTTCGAACTTTAAAAAGCAATTTTTCAAGCTCTTTGTTGCTAAATTTGCTGAAATTTTGGAATCGTGTTAAGAATCAAGGTCCAAATCAAAATGTGTAGTAAAATCTGCATAAAGTTTAATTTTTGTAGAAATTATCATTCTGAAGGACGCTATTTCAAGACTTGGGTTCGAACTTTAAAAGCATTTTTTTCATGCTCTTTGGTGCTTAATGAGCTGATATTTTGGAATCGTCATAAGGATCATAATCTTAAGCGAAATAAATAGTAATACCTGCAAAAAGTTTCATTTATGAAAAAATCATTATTTTTATGGCCCCTATTTCAAGACTTGGGTTCGAACTTTAAAAAGCAATTTTTCAGGCTTATGGTGCCAAAAGTTGTGAAATTTTGGATTTGTGTTAAGAATCAAGGTCCAAATCGAAATCAGTAGTAAAATCTGCATAAAGTTGCATTTTTGTAAGAATCATCATTCTGAAGGACGCTATTTCAAGACTTGGGTTCGTACTTTAAAAGCAATTTTTTCTGGCTCTATTGTGCCAAATGGGCTGAAATTTTGAAATAAGGCTAAGAATAAAGATCCAAATCGAAATCAGTAGTAATATCTCCAAAAAGTTTCATTTCTGAAAAAATCATTATTTTTACGGCCGCTATTTCAAGACTTGGGTTCGAACTTTAAAAGCATTTTTTTCATGCTCTTTGGTGCCAAATGGGCTGATATTTTGGAATCGTGATAAGAATCATAATCTTTAGCGAACTCAGTAGAAATATCTGCATAAAATTGCATTTTTGTAAAAATTTAATTCTGAAGGACGCTATTTCAAGACATGGGTTCGAACTTTAAATGCATTTTTTTCACGCTCTTTGGTTCCAAATGGGCTGATATGTTGGAATCGCAATAAGAATCATAATCTTAAGCAAAATCAGTAGTAATATCTGCATAAAGTTGTATTTCTGAATCAGTAGTAAAATCTGCATCAAGTTGCATTTTTGGAAAAATCATCATTTTTACGGGCACTATTCCAAGACTTTGGGTTCGAACTTTAAAAGCATTTTTTTCAGGCTCTTTGGTGCCAAATGGGCTGATATGTTGGAATCGTAATAAGAATCATAATCTTAAGCAAAATCAGTAGTAATATCTGCATAAAGTTGTATTTCTGAAAAAATCATGATTTTTACGGCCGCTCATTCAAGACTTGGGTTTGAACTTTAAGAAACCATTTTTTCAGGCTCTATGGTGCCAAATGAGCTGAAATTTTGGAATTGTGTTAAGAATATAGGTCCGAATCGAAATCAGTAGTAAAATCTGCATTAAGTTGCATTTTTGTAAAAATTTAATTCTGAAGGACGCTATTTCAAGACTTGGGTTCGAACTTGAAGAGCATTTTTTTCATGTTCTTTGGTGCCAAATACGCTGATATTACGGAATCGTCATAAGAATCCTAATCTTAATCGAAATCAGTTGTTATATCTGCATAAAGTTTCATTTCTGAAAAAATGATTATTTTTACGGCCGCTATTTCAAGACTTGGATTCGAACATTAAAAAGCAATTTTTCAGGCTCTATGAAACCAAAAGGGGTGAAATTTTGGAATTGAAAAAAAAAAAATTCAAGACTTGGGTTCGAAATTTAATAGCACTTTTTTTTTAGGCTCTATGGTGCCAAATTAGCTGAAATTTCGGAATCATGTTAAGAATCATGGTCCAAATCGAAATGAGTAGCAAAATCTGCATTTAGTTGCATTTTTGGAAAAATCGTCATTTTTACGAGCACTATTTCAAGACTTGTGTTCGAACTTTAAAAGCATTTTTTTCAGGCTCTTTGGTGCCAAATGGGCTGATATGTTGGAATCGTAATAAGAATCATAATCTTAAGCAAAATCAGTAGTAATATCTGCATAAAGTTGTATTTCTGAAAAATTCATGATTTTTACGGCCGCTCATTCAAGACTTGGGTTCGAACTTTAAAAGCATTTTTTTCAGGCTCTATGGTGCCAAACGGGCTCAAATAATTGTGTTAATCAAGTTCCAAATCGAAATCAGTACCAATATCTGCAAAATGGTTCATTTTTGTATAAATCATCATTTTTGCGGGCACTATTTCAAGACTTGTGTTCGAACTTTTAAAGCATTTTTATCGTGCTCTTTGGTGCCAAATGGGCTGATATTTTGGAATCGTCATAAGAATCATTATCTTAAGCGAAATCAGTAGTTATATCTGCATAAAGTTGCATTTCTGAAAAAATTACAATTTTTACGGCCGCCATTTCAAAACTTGGGTTCGATCTTTTAAAAGCAATATTTCAGGCTCTATGTTGCCAAATTTGCTGAAATTTTGGAATCATGTTAAGAATCAAGCTGTTTTCTCGCGCTCTACTGGGCTGAACGATCTGAAATTTTGGACACCTACTAAGAACCATAGTTCTTTGATCTTAATGTTTATCAATGGTTAAACCACCATATAGTAGCATTTGTGGAAAATCTTAATTTATCCTCGAGTGCAACTGGAGCAGTCCGCGACTGCCCCGGCACTGATAATACCTCACGTAACCAGTGGCGGCTCGTGCCTGTTGAGTGCTTAGTTCGAAAAATTCGACATTATTGATAATCTTTACACAGAAAGATTTCTTTTTTCCTAAAATTGATGATTTTCAGGAAATTCCAGTTTTGCAGTGCACTGCACGATTTCCCTAAAATCTTAATACAGAAAACCGAAATTTCCAAAAAAAAATCCTTTTCGGCTACAAATAATACTATTTTTAATTTTTAAAACTCGAAACACACCTTAAAGCCCCGAGTCGCCTCTTCACCCAACACATTGCTCTTGAGATGTCTTTCCATTAAAACGGCTCCACACTAAAATAAAGTTCATCCAAATAGTATAGTTTGCAGTGATTACCTACCTATGCTTCCCTAGTTGTTTTGACAAGGCGTGCTAAAGTTTTACTTGCGCCAAGCACCGTTCGGTTAAGGGCTTGCTCTGTTTATTACAACTCCTAGATTAAACAATAATTACAAGGAAACAAGAAAATAAGTCTTTGTCTTTTACACATCTTTGAAATGGTTTTAAATCGTAACACCAAACTAGTTGAAACTTCTTAGAATTAGCTTCTCCTGGAAGACAAGCCCTCATCGACTCCAGTCCAATCCGTATTCAGAATACAAATATAATCCCTTCTACGGAAATAAAATTTCTAGCTTTCACTTTAGACAATTGTCTTTCTCTTGAATCGCAAATTTCAAAAACTGTAAGTGCTGGCTTTTTCCATCTAAGGCAGATAAAATCAATTAGGAGATGCCTTCCCTCTGATGGAGCAAAATCACTCATAAATTCGTTCGTTGTCTCACGTATGGACTACGTATTAGTGTCTGTCTCACGTAATAGTGCATATGCTGGCCTACCAAAAAAACAATTCAACAGAATCCAGTCCGTTTTCAATGCTGCGGCGAGAATGATTTTTGGCGAATCTAAGCATTGTCGTATAACCCCGCTTCTAAGGGATCATCTTCATTGGCTTCGATGCCCTGAAAGAATAGAGTTCAAGATCTGCTTAATGACCTTCAAAGCATTGCAGGGAATGGCGCCAGCCTATATATCGGAATTATGTGTCCGACAAAACCTAAGCGATAGACAGCTTACTCTGAGGTCAGCAGATCTAGATGTTACCAATCGTTTAACCCATTACCTTCATGACGATGTCTATAGGCATCAAAAAAATAGATGAAATGTATTATTTTTTTTCACTGTGAATAAAGCTAAATCCCACCAAGTTATTATGCAGCATTTACAGATTGGTATGTTAGCTTTCAATAATTAACATAATTCAATAAATTTTATTATTAATTCTATTTTTAATTATTTTTTTACTAAAGGCCTAAAAATAGACCCATTTTGAAAATGAAAAAAAAAAATTTAAACGGAAAAAAATAAAAAAAGTGTGAATCAAATTTTGTTATCAAAAGATTAAATGTTCGGCAACACTGTTTCAACATAGTATTATACGAATAAGATGACCGCTAGATGTGACTGAAATCAGGTGATGCCTGCGCGCAACGTTTGGAGGTTAGCTGTGAGAGTGTTTACATACTTTTTTGCTTAGCTTGCCTTCAAATAATATGGTTTTGTAGTGTTTTTATGAATGATTTTTAGGATTAAGAAGATCAGTCATGCCATGACGAGCATGAACCAGATGAATTCACTAATGACCTTGACTGGAATCAGCTTTCGACATCGTCTGGTGCGAGTCATAATACCTTGCAAATATCTATTTCAAATTCACCACCAGCCAAAAAATCAAAACTACAATATAAAAAGAATTCTCACTATAAACAAAGTGGTCAAAGGCATTAAAAAGAACCACCAGCCATATCTGTTGCGTTCCTAAACCGCTGAATGTTGTGCATTAAGATATGTACGAAAAACTGAAGTCTTATAATGCTTTCTAATTTTTTTCATTATTCTTTGATGACGAAGTGCTTCAGTTCATTCTAACGATCAAATACGCTCGATTTAAAAACAATACCGAATTCCAATTAGATAGTTGACCGGCTACAATACATTGCCATCTACCACAGATTATAATTCATCTGACCCGACATTGGGTGTAAGCATCATCAAAATAGGAATCAAGTTTCGAGCTTACAAAGCGCTATATACATTTTTGCGATAACAACACTGTAGATAAAACCGAAAGAATGGCTAAGGTATAGTAGCCATAACATAAACTTTTTTATATTTATTATTCTTCGACTAACGTTAATCGTTCCATCTTTCTATCTAGGTTCGTCCATTGTTCAACATGCTGAACGTGAAAAATATTCAATTTGGTGTTTTTGCACACAAGCTTTCCATCAACGAGCAAATGGTGCCATATTTCGGTCCTCATTTTTGCAAGATGTAAATTAAGAATAAGCCAATCACAGACATAGGAATTAATAGACGAGAAGATAATGGCGAGGGGTAAAATCAACTGTTGAAGAACGAAGGGAGTAAGGCTGACTGTGATTCGTCAATAAATCAATCTGACAGTAAATAGGCATCTCGCATTATAATATCACCATTTACTTCTTAAAAGTAAAATCTGCTTTTGAATGAATAGACATTTTTACATGGGAGCGCAAATTACTCGCCACGTTATGAACAAATTTGCGAAGTCCAAATTCGGCAAAAAAATTCGGTTCCCTTTTCAGAGTCGAATATTTCGTTTAAGTATTTAGTTAAGACACTTTTATAAATGTTCATAATTTACTTCCCAGCAACCAACCAGCTTTGTGTTTCGCGTCCAGACGTTTCTCGATGTGATAGTATATGTTTCTAAAACTGATCTATATTATACGATGTGAATATGCTTAAAATAAAGTAAAATAATGCTTATATATGGAATGTAATACGACAATTGGGTTTATTCTCTTTTTCAAATCTATTTTTACAAGTTTTCATAGTACAAGTCAACATTTTGCCGTGTTATTTCGTAAAATGAACCGATGATGCCTCGACCATAGTTCGCACAAGAATGATGACGTCACGTTTTCAAATTTCACTTGAGGCCATACGCAAGCACAGCCGGCTCCAATGGAACCGGTATGGGGAGTGGGGATAATACGCTTTTAATCACTTAGGGCAGGTCTACTAATATTCATATGTCTATGAAGCCAATCAAATTTGGCTACAAGATTTGGTGTTTTTCTTCCTCCGAAGGCTACCTGTTCCAAGCAATGCCGTATTCCGGAGCATCTGATACATATGACCCCTAATTAGGTTAGGGATCATCCGTTGTACTGTCTATAATGGAATATATAGAGTTCCCCGCACGCCATGAGCTATTTATGGACACTTTCTTCACATCTCACCGTTTGATGTGTATCCCGAAGGATAAGAGAATGTGCGCTACTGGCACATGTAAGCCAGCTCGCTTCCCTAACCTTGAAGCTTTAGGCAAGTTTTTCAGTCAATATTTTCTTTTATATTTCCCTTGCGCATAGCGTTCATTTACCTAGCCAATGTGTAACTCTCACCGCTCTTATAATTACAAGTGAATTTGATGCGGTGGTAGACGTAGAAAACAGAAAAAAGACAAAAAAGGCAATGTTTTGAAGGACGCATGCAAAAAAAATCGATAACCAGGCGCCAATACGAAATTATAATTTGGGAATGGGTGGAGTAGACCTCCATGATAATGGTATACAAAATTATCGGGTCAACGTCAACGTCAAAGAAGTGGTACTGGTACCTTTATTTGTTTCTTGCCTCAGCAGTGCTCTTATAAATGGATGGAAGTTGCAATGCTTCTGGAGGAAGTACGAGCATGATATGGGAAACCAGATGACTAGGCCATAGAGAAAACCTTCCCAGAAGGCATTCCGTGTGGGGGTTACCCGTACTCTTTTATTGTCTTTTCCAAATCAGGTCAATGCCGAATTCGGAGAATCTCGGGTGAAGGAAAAAGATCATGACGCAGAACATGGGAATCGTGTGCCTCGAATGCAAGAATTTAATTTTCCATATCGTGGCGAATCTCGTATTCGTTGTGTTCTCTGCAAAAAAAATCCAATTTTCTATCGGTGCCGGGTCTACAACCGCGCCCTTCATTTTGACTTCTTCGAAGGGTATGACTTAGAATACTTTGCTTAGATTTGATTAGTTTTCATCATTCTACAATTTTTTTTTAATATTGATTTTTTTGTAATTTTGCGTATTTTCCATTCATATTTTTTTCATTGAATTATAAACAAAGGCAATTATGTTATATTATCAATATAAATCACACAGTTGAATGCATTTTTTCCATAGTTGACATAAATTTTGCTTAGGGGGGGTTACCTCCAAGTGTTGCGTTTAGGCATCAATTTTCTAGACGCTCCGGTGAGAGGGTGGGCGGGCGGAAAATTCTAAAACTGATTTTGGGCTCTCCTTTAAGTCTATACTATCGGGTTATAATGATGATTCAAGTTTATAAAAATAAAAATAAATTCATGGAGGTAATGGGTTAATCGAACTTTCTCGGTCAAATCGAGCTGTTTACTATGATCGCTCTTTTCGTGTAGCTGGCCCACTCATTTGGAATAAACTTCCCCCAGCCCTTACCAATATACTAAATTTGGCTGAATTTAAACGGGTTTTAAAAACAAAATTATTCAAAAAATCATATCATTTATATTCTCATGAATCTAAGCTTCTTTTCAATATACTATAATAAGCCAGGTTTTGAAGTTTCCGGTAATTGTTTGGTTTCGGTTTCCTCCTTATTGTACTTTTATGTTTAATGTCCACCTATTATATAATATTTTAATGTTTTCCTGTTTTATATAATATTTTAATTGTAAAGTTCTTATTTTTCGTGCACTGTTATTGTCTTTTATTGTTGTCCTTTTATTTTAGAGGTGGTGTGATATGCCACACGCCCAAAGGACCAGTCCCAAACTACTCCGAATGATAGGTATGGGACGATATATGCATCCGACAAACCCGATGGACAGTGCAATAATCAAAGGTATAAATCTGGGCTTCTGGAGCACAAGATAAGCCCAGATTGGAATGCAGGAAAGATGGACTCACCCGTTGATGACTATCACACGTCTCCAGGAGTATTGGTTGATTTCACTTCACAAAATATATGTATTATCGCCCTGTCTGATATTAATTATCACTCCGAACTCTGATAAGCAACTGACACCACTTGTCAGATTTTACATGTGTCGCAACAATATTTTTACTATGGTGACATTTTTGGGATGGGTAAAAGGGTAGGTAGGACATTTGCAGGATTTTGTATTGATATTACACTTGTCCATTAAGCCTGTGGATGCATACCTAACAATCCCCTATATATTGCGCAAACATTCTCCCGGCGTTGAAAGTACCTTCCGAAATTTTAAGTACTTTCAAATAAAGTAAAAAATTAAATGTAAAACGAAAGATGAAATATAAATATTCTTATCAATACGCTATTAATATTGCAAAGTTAAAACGAAAATTTATAAAATAATGAAATAAAGAAATAATAATTATTGTGTAGGCAAAGGACACAATTTTACGATTGGTCGTTTAAAGTTCCCGGAAGGGGTCCTTACGCGTGCGACACGAACCACTCCGTCTTTACCAGGGAACACCTCCTCAACAACGCCCACCGGCCAATAAAGTGGAGGCGCATCCTCTTGATGCACCAATACTATGGTACCTACTAGAATGTTATTCGCGGGACTATTCCATTTTTTTCTCATCTGCAGAGAGTGAAGATACTCTATATGCCACTTCTTCCAATAAGATTGAACGAGGTGGTCCAAAAGCTCTTTCCTTTTCAGTAGACTAATGCGTTCATTAGTCAAATCATAAGCAGGTAGATGCTGAATCGGGGTAGACATCAGAAAATGAGCCGGAGTAAGAGCTTCTGGATAATGAGAACTGCTTAATAAACATATTGGCCGTGAATTAAGTACAGCCTCTATTTGTGTCAGAACTGTGAGAAGCTCTTCATAACATAAAAGTTGAGTACCCACAACCCTATACAGATGCGATTTAATGCATTTAATATTTGACTCCCATAATCCTCCAAAGTGAGGAGCGCGGGGTGGAATCGTCTTCCATTCAATTCTCCGAATGTTAAATTCATTGCGAAGAACTTCTTTAGTTGAATTTGCCTCTAAAAAATTATATGAGTCATCCAGAAAATTCTTTGCGCCTATGAAATTTGTCGCATTGTCACTGTACATACACGAAACCGGTCCGCGTCTTTTTTTTTTTTTTTTTCCCAACTGCTCCCGTCTGGAGCCAGTGAGACTATGGCATCCCCAATTGGGGGATGTTGTGAGGCTGAAGGTAAGTGGGGAAGGGAAAGAGGAAGGTGGGGAAGTACCTGGCTATTCAGATCTAGTCACTAAACACGGCTAAAGCCATTAGGAGTAACGTTTCAATTCTGAATGGTGGTCTTACACCAGGGCGATACTGGTAGTATCTTCCACTCTGGAACGTGCCGCAAATATACTATATATTATTTGCGTCTGGATAGAAAACGCTTAAATGCGTTTAAAAAATTGTCCGTGCTTAGATCTGATACCACTTCCATATGTATAGCCTTCGTTGTTAAACAAATAAATAGACATATATATGCCTTTTGACCTTTTACCCCACGACGCCTAGAAAGGGTTATATTTATTGGTCCGGCAAAATCTACACCCGTATGTGTAAATGCCTTTGCTTCCTGAACTCTAGCTGTAGGTAAATCTGCCATTAGCGGTATAATATTGGAAGGTGCAGTTTTAAAACAGAAATTACAAGCATGTACTCTTTTGCGTATTAGATTTCTCCCCGATAAGATCCAATAACGCTGTCTAATTATTGACATAAGGAGATGTGCACCAGTATGACAATTCACACGATGGTGAAAGTCTATAATTATATCGACAATATGATCCTGTCTTGGCAAAAGTACTGGATGTTTGTTTTCAAAAGGTATATTCGCGTTTGTTAATCTACCACCTATACGTAACAAGCCATTATGATCTAGGAACGGGTTTAGTTTTCGGATTGAAGGTGAGCATAATTTATCCCTCTGTATTAATTGTATATCGGCACTAAAATACCTATTCTGTAAAGCTTTTAATACATTCATTTCAGCAATGTTTAATTCCGTGGAACTTATAACTGTTGAGCGTGATAACTTTCGCATAAATCGTAAAATATATACCACAATTCTCAGCAGTTTTGGCCATGAGGAAATTTTTAAAGCGAGATTATATATCGGAGAATTTTCCTCTATTGACGTTATCGTAAATGTATGCGATTTTTTCAATTCCAAAGTATTCTCCTCCTCTCGTGAGGGGGAAAATCTTTCGACAGGCCACTCGGATACTGGGTTCGCAGCCCAGGGCGGACCGTGCCACCAAAGAGAATGATCGACCAGCTGAGCAGGCAGTAGTCCTCGAGATAAACAATCACTAGTGTTATGTATGGCCATGTTGGCAGTCCTGATGATGAAGAAAAAAAATGTACGATCGCCCAAAGATATAAATTTTATAATCGTCAGCAACAGTCGAACGAGGGAATTGATGATTACATTTCCGAAATAAAAAGTCTGTCAATATCATGTAATTTTGGAGCATTTCTGGATGAAGCCTTGAGGGATAAATTGGTGTGCGGTGTGAAAAATGAAGCCATGACTATAAGATTACTGTCTGAAGATGAATTGCTGAGTTTCGAAAAAGCAAAAAAAATTGTCAAGAATATGGAGACAGTAAGTTGTTCTGCTGAAATATTACACAAAGAAGATCTTTCATCGGGAGTTTTCGAAGTAAAGCCGAAAACGTCACGTCAAAGGAGTACTAGTCCGCAACAAGGTCAAAGGAGTTCAATGTCATCAAGTCGTCTTTCATCTCCATCACGTGGAAATCCCAGAAAAAGATGCGAGAGGTGTTTTATCAGTCATCAACCAGAGTTATGTCCGTCTAGGAATTGGAAATGTTACAAGTGCAATACATACGGTCATACGTCAAAATTTTGTTCTAGTGCAAAATCAATTGTTATTAATCATGTAAAATGTGTGAGTAATATAAATGTTTTAAATATGTCCGTGTCTGAAACAGCTAATATTGATTTGTTTGTAAACGGTAGGAAAATGTCCTTCATGATTGACACAGGGAGTTCATCGACCTTGATAAGTCACAAAATGTACATAAAATTTTTCAAAACTTGTAAATTAAGTCAGTTCTATGGTAATTTGTTTACAGCAAATAGTCAAAATTTAAATTGTTTTGGATTTTTTATGGCAAAAGTAAGTGTAAGAGATGATCCTAATATTGTCGTGGATTTACCAGTATTAGTTATTAAAAATCTATCGTCTGAAGCTATTCTTGGTAGGAATTGGATAAATGTTTTGAATCCGTCTTGGGAAAATACATTTATAAATTCTTTTATGTCAAATATTGGTAATGATAATACTGTAAATTCCGTGTCTGTCAGTGGAAAAAATAAATCAAACATTGTCGAAAAATTGTCACAAAAATATTTAAATTCTTTTTCTAAAACAAATAACGACTTACCAATTAAAGAGTTTTCGGTAAATTTAAGTTTAAAAAATAATTCAACTCCTGTTTTCCACAAAGCATATGAGGTCCCTTATGCACTGCGTGTAGAAGTATGCCAAGAGCTAGATCGTCTTGAAAGCGAAGGCATCATTTCTAAAGTTAAATATAGTAGTTGGTCTTCTCCAATAGTCTGTGTACCAAAACAAAATGGAAAAATACGTTTATGTGCAGATTTAAAATCTACAGTCAATCCACAATTGAGAATTGATCAATATCCTATTCCACGTCCAGAGGATATTTTAAATAAATTTTCAGGTTGTCAAGTATTTTGTAAATTAGACTTAACAAATGCATATTTACAGTTGTCTGTGTCAGATTCTAGTAAAGAATTACTTACAATTAATACATGTAATGGTTTATATGTGTACAATCGTTTACCTTTTGGGTTGTCATCGGCTCCTGCCACATTTCAAATGGTCATTGATACAGTCTTGGGAGGCATAAAAAACTGTGCTGCATACATTGATGATATTTGTGTAGGTGGTAAAGATGAAACGGAGTGTTGTAATACTTTAGAAAAAGTTTTGTCAAAGTTAAATGAGTTTAATATAAAAATTAATGTGTCAAAAAGTGAATTTTTTGTATCTTCTTTTGAATTTTTAGGTTTTACTTTGTCAGGTCAAGGCAAAAGTCCGTCTTTGTCGAAAGTTGAGAAAATTAAGTCTACTGGGTGTCCAGAAAATGTTACTCAACTAAAATCGTATTTGTCAATGTTGAATTTTTATAGGAATTTTATTCCTATGGGTCCTACTGTGCTAGAACCACTCCATAATTTATTAAGAAAAAATGTAGAATGGTGTTGGTCTGATGAATGCGAAAAAGCATTTATAAATAGTAAGTCTCTCCTGTCAGATAAAACTATGTTAGTTTTATTTGATCCGTCAAAACCATTGTGTCTTACAGTCGACTCCAGTGCATACGGTGTCGGATGTGTCTTAAGTCATGTCGTAAAGAATCAAGAATTTCCTATAGCTTTTGAGTCTGCAACGTTAAATTCAGCTCAAAGAAATTATAGCCAATTGCACAAGGAAGCCCTTGCTGTTATTTTTGGAATCAAGAAATTTCATAAATATTTAATTGGTCGTCATTTTACTATATATACTGATCATGCTCCATTGTTGTCTTTGTTTGCCGAAAATAAAAAAGTCCCCGTTTTAGCTGCATCACGTCTCATAAGATGGTCTATAATATTGTCCGCGTACAATTATAAATTAGTTTTTAAAAATGGACTGAAAATTCCTCAAGCTGATGTGATGTCACGTTTGCCAAGTGAACAACAATTTAATGTAGAGGAATGTAATTTTGTATACATGTCAACACCCTTAATTCCATTTTCA
Source organism: Hesperophylax consimilis (assembly GCF_061612785.1). Taxonomy (NCBI): domain Eukaryota; kingdom Metazoa; phylum Arthropoda; class Insecta; order Trichoptera; family Limnephilidae; genus Hesperophylax; species Hesperophylax consimilis. The sequence goes on along the minus strand of NC_142839.1, from coordinate 2,375,860 downwards.
GAAGTTGAAAGTCATTCTGAAAAAGATGAAATGTTATCTAAAGTCATTAAGTATGTTTCAATCGGTTGGATTGAAAACTTGTCAAGTCCAGAAATTAAAAAATATTTCAAGTTCAGAAATTTACTGTCGGTCAAGGGAAAATGTCTTTTATTTGGTGACAGAATTGTAATACCAGAATCTCTTAAGTCTAAAGTCTTAAATTTAATACATTATGGTCATCCTGGTATAGTCAGATCAAAAATTCTTGCTCGTTCTTATGTTTGGTGGTTAGGTATGAATCAAGATATTGAAGATATTATTTCTAGATGTGAAATGTGTCAGTCGGTACAAAAAGCTAACAAAAATGTGCGTCATAATTGGCCTATTGCTGAAAGTCCATGGGAAAGAGTCCATTTGGATTTTTTTGACTTAAAAGGTTCCAAATACTTGTTAGTTTGTGATTCATATTCAAAGTGGATAGAATGTTTTTATATGAAAAATACTAAATATTCGGATTTGTTATCAAAATTAAGTGAAGTTTTTTCCAGATTTGCGTTTCCGAAAACTATTGTTTGTGATAACGGTCCTCCATTTTCATGTAAAGAATTTTCTATTTTTTGTAAAGAAAAATCTATTAAATTATTATTTTCTCCACCATATAATCCCGAGTCAAATGGATTAGCAGAACGATCTGTTCAAACATTCAAAAAGATTTTAATTAAATTTATGTTTTCAAAAAACTCTAAATTTTTGTCACCAGCTCAACGTCTAATAGATTGTTTGTATACTTATCGTTCCACTCCTACTTCTGTCACGGGTTTGTCTCCTATGGCTAAAATATTTTCGTATGAGCCACGTACACCTCTTCATATTTTGACAGAAGAAAATATTGTTAATAAAAGTAAGCAATCAAGTCAAAAAGCATTGAAAGAGTATGAGGAAAATGATAAGGTATTGGTATACTTAAGACATCTGAAAGGTCCTATGAAATGGGTTCAGGGAACTATTAAGTTAAAATTAAGTTCATGTGTGTATTTAATTCTTTTAAACGGAGGAGAGGTAAAAAAGGTCCATGTTAACCAAATAAAAAACAGTTGTATAAAGTTAAAATCAAATTATGAAAATCCCGATAAATGGTATGACTTGGGAAGTCAAGAAAATAAAAATGTTAGTGAGCCTTTACCCAGCACTAGTGGGAAAACTGATGTAGTAACTAGGGCTGGCAGATTGGTGAAACCCCCTGTCAGATTTAGTCATAGTGATTATGTTTAAGTTTTATTTGGTATTGTAAATTGTTTGAAAATAAAAAAAAAATAAAGGAGGAAAGGATGTTATGTATGGCCATGTTGGCAGTCCTGATGCGTCACGTGGGAGATTATAACGAGTGTGCGGGCAGTCAATAAACGTCATAGCTCTGAGTCAACAGTCTTTTATTTTTAATAATCCCCGATATAATAACTAGGATTGGTAACGCCATCTATGTGATAAAAATGTTTCGCGGGTAAATTTTCCTGAATTTCACTAACTCGATTAGCTACAAAAGTTTGCCACCGGTGCGGGGACGAGTGAATCCAAGAAAGTGCTATTTTTGAATCTGAAAAAGCAAATATATCGTTTATCGAAACGCGATTTCTATAAGTATCTATAATAGATCTAACGAGTCTAGATAAAATAAGCACAGCGCATAATTCCAATCGAGCGAGCGACACTGTTTTCAGAGGGGCCACCTTGGATTTAGAACATATCAAATTAATTGTAGTGTTGCCACCCTTATCCGTTACATGAAGGTATATTACACAACCGTACGCTTTCATACTCGCATCTGCGAAGGCGATAATATTTATCGTGCAGTCCTCCTTTACTCCCAAATATCGAGGTAAATTTAAATTAGAAAGCATCGGTAATTCTTCCTTGAATTTGACATATCTATTAACAATACTTTGGGGTAGTTCCTCGTCCCATCCTACTTTCTCTAACCACAGCTCTTGTAAAAGTAATTTGGCATATAAAATTACCGGAGCAACCAAACCTAATACATCGAATAAACGAGCTATTGTGGAAAGAATTGATCTTTTACATATAGTTTTTTCCTCCGTCGGACATATCATAAATTGAAAACAATCAGATATCGGATCCCATTTTAATCCTAAAATGCTACATTTATCCGAAAAATCCATTGTCGCGCGGTGCGACTCTGGTAATTGGGCCAGTAAATGAGGAGAATTACTCGACCATTTGACTAATTCAAATCCTCCACACTTGAACATCGCCATTAAATCTGTAGCCAAAGTGATGCCTTCACTTATAGTATTTACAGAATACACAAAATCGTCCATATATAAATCATTAATTGCAACTTCCGCCGCTTTCGGATAACGATTTCTTTCATCGCTCGCTAGCTGCCGTATAGTTCGCATGGCTAGAAATGGTGAACAGTTCAAACCAAACGCGAGTGAATTAAATTGATAAACTCCAATTTGTTCATCTTCGTGAAATCTATAAAGAATTTTTTGATATTTACGATGGCTTTCCGTTACCATTATACGTAGATACATTTGCTTAACATCTGCGGTTAATGCTACAGCGAATAAGCGAAATTTAATTAAAAGTGTAAATAAATTAGATTGAAAATTTGGACCTGTATACAAAGTATCATTAAGTGACAACCCTGAACTGGTCTTTGTACTTGCGTCTAATACAACACGAGTTTTAGTTGTTGATTTATCTTTACGGATTACTGCGTGATGAGGAATGAAATATCCCTCATCAATATTAGATGAAGACGGAACTTCAACCCTCATATATCCCTTTTCCAGATATTCAGAAACTACTTCATTATAACTGCAATGCAATTCTGGCGAAGTATTAAATTTCCGTTCTAAATATTCATATCGACGCTGCGCGACACGGCGCGAATCACCTAAATTATTAGGATCTATCTTAAACGGTAAAGATACAATATACCTTCCCGATTCATCCCGTTGGACTGACTCGAGGTACATTTTCTCACATTCTGCATCTTCAGCACTCATCAACGACTTAATAGGCATGTCTTCCATCGTCCAAAACTTGGATAACGCATTATATAAATCTACATTGGTTATGGGGCCGAACGTCCACGAAACCTCCGGCGTACACGTAGGTATTTCACCCATTACAATATACCCGAATACTGTCTGTATAGCCGGTGGTGCATTCGTATTATGTTTAGATAAAACCTTATTCCCCAGGAGAATATATGGAAATAACTGTGCACCTAATAAGATATCAACATCGGATGGAACGTTCCAGGATTCATCCGCTAAGTTTAAACCCACTAAATGCTCACATGACTTTGTGTCAACATGTTGTGTAGGAAGCTTATCAGTTATTTTATCGACAACTAATAGACTAATTTTATAAGTATCTTCTGAAACGCGGGATTTAATTTTTAACGCAACGTGTCCCAATATTGGTGTCTCTACTGAACCAACACTTTTAACTACTGAATTATTTAAAGGAATTATTTTAAGATTTAATTCATTACAAGTGTTTAAACTGATTAAATTTTGTTGCGAGGCGCAATCAATTAAACACCTTACGGTTACTTGATTATTTTTATTGTCATAAGCAAATAACTGCGCGGTTGACAGTAGTACATTCGTAGCTATATTACCCGCAGAAAAATTATTATGATGTTTATTATTACGCGCTATTAATGTAATGGCTTCGTTTTTCGATTGACTTTCAGTATTCACCGTGCTCTCAAAATGCAGAGCGGTGTGATGTCGTTTTTTACAAATTCTACAATCCGATTTAGATGGACATTTCACAGTTTTATGTTTATCGCTTAAGCAATTTACACATAAATTATTTAATTTCACAAACTGAAAGCGAGCATTTGGTCTTAATTCGTTAAATTGTTCACATTTAAACAATTCAACATGATCAGAATGATTACATTTCCGGCACCTATTACGATTATTATTACTTGACTTCAGTTCGACCACAGCGAATGAATGCGTAACTTTGTTTTTATTATTAACAACTTTATTATCATTTTGCCCAGTTCGTTCTAGGATTTTGACATGCGACCGAATGTATTCTATTAAATCGGTATATGTAGGTATAGCTTTCTCCCGTATAGACATTTCGAAATTTTGCACCAACTGTATATCTAATTTTTTCAGTGCAACATGTAATATTATAAAATCGGTTAGGTCATCAATACCTAATTCCTTGAGTGCAGCTATGGAAGACGCAAACCTTTCGATAAAATTATTTAACTCATTTGGGTTACTAGGTGCCAATAATTTTAAATTCAAAATATTGTTCAGATAAAAGGTACCTAGCACGCGTTTGTCCTGATATTTCTTTTCGAGAGCTTCCCAAATTAAAAAATAATTTTGTTCGTTCGGAAGTATTCCCGCAAAAACTGATAACGCCTTTCCTTGGAGTTTCCCTATCAGATATTGCATCTTTTGCGACGTATTCAAATTTTCATTTGAGTGAATGTTTAATTTAAAAGCTTCATAAAATATCGACCAATTCTCTTGATTACCATCGAACGATGGCATCTCGATCGGTGGGAGCTTAATTAATGGTGAATTATTTAACTTCTGTCGATCGCGTGATGAATCTTGCTTTGCTATAATGCTTTCGCGTATAGAAACTACAAAACAGTACTTATTTTCGAATTTACTCCATAAATCGAAATTCATATTGTAATTTGAATCCTTTTTCAACTGAAGTGTATGAAATTCATCACAAAATGTGTTAAATTGTGCATAATATGTAGCTATATTAACCGTTTGTTTAAGAAAATCCTCCGAACTTCTCGTCTCCCTGTCCGCAATACTTTTCGCTTTCTCGTATAATTCATTAACACGATTATGCATCAAATTAATCTTCGATTCTACTAACTTGATTTTAATATCCTGAGTACTATCGCTAGTCGCCATGATTAATTGTATGTAGGAATTTAAACACAACAATAATTACAAATGCAACCTAGTACATACAAATTAACAAAGTATAAAGAGGAAATAATATTTATTTATAACTTTAAATATGTTAATTTTAAATACCCCGTTGGTAATCCGGCTCGAAAGAACCAAAAATGGTGTCGCGAAGCTGCGACTCCACTATATATTTTAGAGGTGGTGTGATATGCCACACGCCCAAAGGACCTGTCCCAAACTACTCCGAATGATAGGTATGGGACGATATATGCATCCGACAAACCCGATGGACAGTGCAATAATCAAAGGTATAAATCTGGGCTTCTGGAGCACAAGATAAGCCCAGATTGGAATGCAGGAAAGATGGACTCACCCGTTGATGACTATCACACGTCTCCAGGAGTATTGGTTGATTTCACTTCACAAAATATATGTATTATCGCCCTGTCTGATATTAACTATCACTCCGAACTCTGATAAGCAACTGACACCACTTGTCAGATTTTACATGTGTCGCAACAATATTTTTACTATGGTGACATTTTTGGGATGGGTAAAAGGGTAGGTAGGACATTTGCAGGATTTTGTATTGATATTACACTTGTCCATTAAGCCTGTGGATGCATACCTAACAATCCCCTATATATTGCGCGAACAGCACTGTTATTGTTAAATTTTATTCTCTGCTTTTGTGTAAACCGTTTATTCTTTATTTCATATTATGCTATTAATTTTTTTTTAAGGAACACAATAGGAAATTTTATTTTTTAAGCTTATTATAGTTAAGCGCACTTGAAGTGAAACAACACAAAACTGCGCTATATAAATGCTATGTTATTATTATTATTATAGTACAATGCAGGGCCGGCCCTTTGCAGGCGCAATTGGAGCAGTCCGTACTAGGCTAAACTTACCTACTAAATTACGTACTTGTCAAGGCGCAACGTAGCCAAGGAGTCAAGGCACTGATAATTCATAACACCTTTTATAACACCGATGAGGTTTTTACTGGTTCCTGGCGCCGTTTGACTCGGGGCTGTAAGGGAATGATTCCAGATCTTTTTCTAAGAAAATTCGATATTATCGTGATTATATATATTTATAATAATTACAAAACTGTATCAAGATAATTTAATATGTCAAAATTAAAAAAAAAAATCATTTGGTAACATGGAGCCTGGGAAGACGAGTTTTAAAGTCCGACGCCAAGGTTGGGAATTGGTCCACAAATCGAGTTTTTTTTAGTCGAATTATTTTGGAATCAAGTTTATATCATAAGAATTTTCACATATCCATAATTTCAGTTAATTTGATTAGATAGAACCTGAGAAAGTTTTTAGAAGAAATAAAAATTTTCAGGAGAGAAGGGTTTTTTCTTTCTACCGGAAATCCTTTCCAAGGGAGCAGTCCACTATTAAATAATAATTTATTTATTTATTTAAATTTTATTTGGTACATTATTTTTTACAATTTATGTTTTCCAGTAATGTAGGCCTCACTGGGTGGCTTGCCCGTGCTGAGGCCTTCATTTTATAATATGAAAATATAATCTACATATTACATTTAAAAAGAAAATAATACATTTAAAATTAAAAATACGAAATACGTAATAATACATTTAAAATTAAAAAATAATACAATGAAAATAATCTTGTGTGTTTGTGAGTGATGTGTGTTTATATTGGTTTTGTGTGTTACGTGTAGGTTTTATTTTTATTTTATGCTATGACATTTTGGTAATATTGTCTTTTTTGTTCTTTAATCCATTTTGTAATTTTGTGTGTGAATTTATTTTTACTTTCCTCAATTTTAATTTCAAGTTTTACACTGTTGAAAGCTTTTATAGCATGGTATTGGTAGTGTCTTTGTCCAAAGCTTGAATTTACTGTCGGAGTTTTTATGTTTTCTTTGTACGCTTATCTAACTGGTCTGTTAGTGTTATTTTGTGCATGTTGAAGTTAATTTTTTTGTCAAAAATGTAGTTTAGTAGTGTTTTAACGTATAATTGGAGTATATCTAGTAGGGGAGACCTAGGAGAGTTGTGACAGAGGAGAGTTGTGACAATGACAATTTCTCCCCACCTATAATAGTTAGCGAGATGGCAACAACGCTCGTTTGCCGCTCTAGAGATGCGCTACTTCACTCAGTACACGCCGGTGGCGCACGAGAAGCGGTCGCGTAGTTACGACGTCTGCGTGTAAAAAAAAGCGAAAAGTAAGTTTTTATTCAAAATTTTGATTGTATTTATAGCATGTCTTATTACATGTACGTTGTTGTGTTATCTTTTCTTAAGTTGTATGGTTATTTAAGTCTCAAAGCGTTACATTGATATTTTGTGTTTGCATCGTGTTTAGAAAATATGAATCATTATTCGGACCAAGTCGGAATTTTGAGCACCTAGGAGGGTTGTGACAGCATGTCACAACTCTCCTATTTGACTTAATTTTTCTGCTGGGTTATTTCGACACTTTTTAATTAATTTGCGATGTCTGTATATGTGTTTGTGCATTAGTGTATTAAGGTCAAATCTTGCAAGTACAGTCCGCAATAAAATCATGTCTCTAAAAATTCATTTTCGATAAAAAAATATTTCGTCTTGTGGTGTGATATTGCATGCTAAATGACTACTTTTTTGTTACAGAATGCCTAATAACTACACACGAAATACTGATAAAGGCACTGCTAGTGTCGAAATATACGAACTTGCCTTTGAAGAGGTTACGTTAAGAGGTAAAAGTCTAAGAGATGCCGCGTCCTCTTACAATCTGAACTACATGTCTTTATCAAGATATATTAAGAAGAAAGTTGATTATCAAGCAAACCCAGTAGGCGAGGCTCCATCTATGGGTTATACCTATACCAGTCCGACGATATTTACACAAGAGGAGGAGAATATATTAAGCAACTATTTGCTAACATGTGCAGCAGCTAATTATGGACTGACAACTAAAGAAACTAGAGTCATTGCATATAAGTTAGCCAAAAAATATAATAAAAAAATTCCAAAGTCATGGGAGGAATATAAAAAGGCAGGAGAAGTGTGGCTTAAGCTATTTATGCAACGACACCCCAATTTATCTTTAAGATTGCCTCAATCTACTAGCATAGCTCGCGCTACCAGCTTCAATAAAACAAATGTGGCCACTTTTTTTGACAACTACACAGGGGTCTTAAGCAGATATAAACTTGATGCCAAAGATATTTGGAATGTCGATGAGACTGGAATAACTACCGTCCAAAAGCCTGATAGGATAATTGCGCGACGCGGAGAAAAACAAGTCAGTGCCATGACATCGGCAGAAAGAGGGACCTTGGTCACACTGGCTTTATCTGGAAATTCAATAGGTAATTACATACCACCTATGTTTATATTTCCTCGTAAACGATTCCAAGAGCATTTCATTCGGGACGGCCCAATTGGTTCAGTCGGAACAGCTAACGGATCAGGCTGGATGCAAGAGGATGATTTTCAAGTTTTCCTTGAGCATTTTAAAAATCATGTTAGACCATCAAAAGAGCAAAGAGCTCTGTTGCTCCTAGATAATTATGCCTCGCATACAGCTCTAAAAAACATTGAATTCTGCAGAGAAAATGGCATAATTTTGCTCACATTTCCCCCACACTGTACGCACAAGCTACAGCCACTGGATCGTGCCATTTTTGGACCCCTTAAAAAAGCAATTAATACAGCTTCTGACAATTGGATGCGAAGCAATGCCGGGAAAGTCATGACAATTTATGACATCCCATCTATAACAAAGTCTGCATTTGATGTAGCAATCACTGCAAGGAATATCAGTGCTGGTTTTGCTGCAACTGGAACATGGCCGGTTAACACAAACATATTTGGAGAAGCCGATTTCCTGCCAAGTCAAGTCACTGATCGTCCCAACCCAGAACTAGAGCAATCCATTTCAGAAATTTTGGACAATCCAGCAGAAAAAACCATAACTCCAAATCTCAACACCGGCACAGTTGATAACGTTGAAGCAAGATCCATTACTCCAGGTGCATCTATAGATCAGACCATGCCATCTAGCAATTCATCAGTTGTTAACAATAATGCCAATGAACCTGTTGCCTCCACGTCTATAGCCCATACCCCAGTTCTGAATAATAATGCCATTGAACCTATTACATCCACGTCTACAGCCTATAGCACAATTGTGAAGAATAATGCTCATGAATCTGTTGCCTCCACTTCTTCAGCACATAGCCCAGTCCTGAACAATGATGCTAATGAACCTGTTGCCTCCGCGTTTACAGTCCATAGTCCTCTTGCCACTGTTTCTAATGTGTTCTCGCCAGAATTAGTTAGGCCGTTGCCAAAAGCTCCGCCACGAAAAAACTGCCAACCAAACAGACGCAAAGTCAAATCTGCTGTGCTTACTGACACACCTAATAAGGATGAAATAGCTGCTATAGAAGCCAAAAGGAAGTCGAAGAATGTGAAAAAGCGTGTCTTAAGCGACGATAAGGAGAATCCTAAAAAAGCCATGAAGACTAATAAGAAGAAGAGAACAGGTGATGACGAAAGAAATGCCGAAGAAAATAATTGTGTTTGCTTGGTTTGCCTTGAAGCCTATGCAAACAGCAGATCGAATGAGGAGTGGGTGCAATGCCTAGAATGCAAAGGCTGGTCACACGTAGATTGTACTGGAGGTGAGCTGCAATACATTTGCCATAATTGCCTATCAGTTTAAATTAAGATTTTTGACTGTTTATAATATGATTGATCTCAAAGCCATGCCATAATTACTTATAAGATATAATTACTTGTTATGGTAATGCCATGTGTTGTTTTTGTTGGTACTGAATGTACTAAAATATGATTACATTACTTTTTGCAAAAAAAAAACATTTTTTATTTATTTATAATATGTGTAATGGTATTTTTTAATAACTTAAATAGTCTAAATACAAAGCTGTCACAACTTACCTCGGTACCTGTCACAACTTACCTCGGTGATAGGGGAGTTGTGACAGAGGGAGTAGTTTTTCTTTTTGTTGATTTTCTCGGAAACTGTAATACTTTTATTAATTTTGATAATTGTTTTGGAAAGGGAAGGAATGGTGCTACATTAATTCACAAAGGTCATAACTGTGAAACGTTTATTGAGCGAGATATATCCCTTAAATTGAAAATTGTCACAACTCTCCTAGGTCTCCCCTACGTCACAGCTGTTGAATATTTGGTCTGTATCAGTCAGTCTATGTTTTTTTAGTATTACCTTTAAGATCGTTTTCTGTGCGGTTTCTATGTGATTGATAGCCGAGTTTGTTGCTCCTCATCAAGCAATAATTCCATATTCTATTATTGATTGGCAAAGTGCAAAATATATTGTTTTCAATTGTTTTATTTTATAAATGTTTCTTATGTTTAGGAAAATGTGTATTGTTTTGAGAAGTTTATTTGTGATTTGTTTGATGTGAGGTATCCATCTAAGCCTAAGGTTATGGTCAATTACGATTCCTAGATACTTTATTTGTTCTGTTTTTTCTAGAGGAGGGCAATCGCAGATGTTGGTGTTTAAACATTTGTATATTTTTATGGTGTTTGTGTTGTTTTTTGGCTGTCCCGTGCTATTTATATTGAAATTGAAAGGATATTTCATGTCACGTTTAGGGATAATGATTGAATCATTTCTATAGCGACGTTATCGTGAGAAAATCACCTCAAGGGTCAATTATCATAATTCGACACTGGAAAGGATAAATAGCTAGTGAGTCATATAGCTCTCTGGAGCTTTAGCCATTTTTACTTTCTAGCATCGATATTATTATTTCAAAATAAAACCACGAAATTTATTACAAATATTTATTTATTTTACATTTTTTGCGCTTGCATACTTTCAGTATCAATAATTTAATTAAGTAATAAATCTAGGTATCGAGTATTATATGATTTAACCTAATCACATTTATATTTTACATAAATAACATAATAAAAATTACCAAATTTCATTTTCCAATATATTGTTTTTTCTATTGGATGCTCCCGATTCGCATATGAACATTTTAATCTTTACAGGAAGCTTTAGGTATTCCACATCCTCTCTATCACAGACTGATTTTAAGATGACGGCTCTACAGCGATGTTGTAAGCTGAGGAATTGGTATTTGGTTCTGCCGAGAGCCATTTGAGTTTTAGCAGCGGTGGAACTGATCATCGGATATATGGGTTCCTTCACCTTTTCTAATCCCCTAAAGGCCACCCCCAAGTTGACCCCATCCTTGAAATACGTCAAAGTTCCGAGTAGTCCATCGAAAAGAATTCCCATGTTAACTGATTCGTTTTCGACGAATGGCTTTGTGTAATGGTGCCACCTTCCGCCATGCCAAGCAAGTCCTTTGTGCGATAAAGCCCACCCGTTTCTGTCTTCACCGATGATATTGGTGAATGTTTCAGATTGAAGACGGACGTTTTTGGTACCGATTCCGAACATCATGCTGGTGCCGAAGATCCTGCGGGAGACCATGATCTCCCAGTAGTGGCGGCCGTTGTTGAGGATGCGGGTGCCTCTGATGGCCGCGGTGCCGCTGCTCCAGTTGGGATGGAACCGGACCGTCTTCATCTCGTTGTCCAGGATGTGCACCTCGGGGCTCCGCTCCCGCCGGTCCCAGGTCCAATCGTAGCGATCGTAGGGTTCCATTCTTATTTTTTCTCGCCTTGAAAAAAAGAGTAATTATATATTTTGTGTAATTATTTTGAATGTTCATTCATTACGCACATTCGGAAAGTTATTTAGAATTTTATAAACAAAGGTTGACAATATTAAAAAAGATCAATCGTCGTAATGAAAAAAGTCATTAAGTAATAATAATTCTTCTTTTTTTTATTTTTGGAACAACTTAATGAGTAAAGCCTCAAATTATAATATTTAATTATTTAAGATAATATTAGCGACGTTTAAGCAAAAATTTGAAACAAATTTTTACTCGCTGCTATCTTTATGTACGACCCCAAGATTAAATAACGTCTTGGATAACCCAAGATTCGATAATGTATTGGATAAATACATTAAAAAAAAAATTATGTGCGGCATCCATAGACTTTTCTGCAAGTCTAGGACAAACGTATATTTTTATTTTTGGAATAACTTAATGAGTAAAACCTCAAATTGTAATATTTAAACAAATTAAATATAAACAAACTAATATGTAAACATTCTTGCCGCGGGCCGTTTTCTGCACGAAGTGGAGTAATTACGAAACAGTAACATTGTCTCAAAAAGACAGGTATTTTTGTTTTTCAAAAATCTAGCCTGCAGAAAAATGATATACTTATCATAATATGAATAGGTAAATACTAACCATCTTCCCGTCCTAGACGAATGCTATCGACAATTGACTACCTGACTACTTGACTACCTGCTCCCCGCTCCCTAGCCGTGGGTCAAAGCTACCTTTTATTTGTACCCCGAACAACTGAACTACTACATTTTGTTAAAAGCACACGAAACAAAACTAAATTATTAATAATTACAACACTCGCGTTTGTAGCATTATTTACTATTTGCAAGGTATTATTTTATCTAAGTCACCAATAAAAACTTAATCCACAAATTAATACAACGCTAGAATAAATGTATAAAAATACTGCTAAGTACAGCAGAAAAACTCTGAAATATTTCACAGTTCACGACATTGTAAGAATGTAAGTAAATAATAATCATAATATGTACATTTATAAAAATACTTCTTGATAATTTAATTTAAACCTGAGTAGAATAGAGTTGTTTTTAGCTTTTTATATATCGTTTTATAAAATCAAAAATATATAAATACGTATATAATAAACAAATATTGTATCCTGTGCGTTCAAAATCGTCCTGGCAAGTCAAATAAGGATTAATTTATGCAGTTAATTATTAAGTATCTCTCCATTTTTGGAATAGGATAATGCCTAGCAAATAATATTTGTACTATTCATGTGATTTTTCGTAAAAAATACGGCAAACAACAAAACTGTAAAAAATACTATTATTTATTTGTGTAAGACGTATCGCACATGAACAGCTGTGGGCCATTTTTTTGGTTCACTCAACTTGACAATCAATATCAAAAATACCTGGTTCATTATATTTTTGCAATTCATCTGGAATCGATTTAATCGATCCACGACCTTAGGATCCGAAGTCGAGTATCTTATAGGTTACTAGTTACACCTTGTATGGGTATTTTACCTATAATAACATTATAACTCGCTACAATTTAAGTTGTGATGAAAGAAAGAAATTGATAAATATGTTATACCAAATATAAAATATATGTATTTGAATATCGCTATTCAATACTAATATATTGAAAACTTATTGGAAAATTTCAAATATTAAAGAAAGGATTTAGATGAATGTGAGACAAAAAGCAATAATATTTATATTTACCTTGCTGATGTTGATACATCGAATGCATCCGGTAGTTATGGCGCCAGTCTGATACACAGGAGATTTAAAATGTCTGGTCCTAGATTGGTGGCTTCAGCACACCAATCTCACTAATAATAACAGACCATTTAATTAAATATTGTTGCTTAAAATGCATCCGAATTGACTAATTCAACACATCGCAGTCCCATCTCCAATATCACGCGGATCTGTGTCTCCCACGCAGCACGCAAGCGCGCGTTGTGCGATGCAATTTTTCAAAATCAATACTCAACTAACTTGTAGATTCACCCTCGCCGACTTCACTCTGCTCTGAAAAATACACTCTCACACACACATGCACACAGACACACACACCCTCACACGAAAACAACCCTTACGACAATAATAATAATAATCGGTGTAATAATTAATTGCGTGGAAGGGTGGAATTGCTATTCCTGCATATTCCTTCAAACTGCCCTCGCCAGATTTAATTTAAAGTTTTAACGAAAATTCAAACAGAAGTAACACTGTAGTACAAGCCAATTCAAAATCAGAAGGCATTCATGACTTTTTTACATTAGTTCCACACAAGAAGACAAAAGACAAAAAAAATCCCTTATGGCCTATGTCATCTTTGGGGATCAAGTATGCCGTTTAGGTCGATTCCTTACATACCGACATGGGACGATCATTTTTTTTTTATAGTGAATACCTCACAAGAGTCCCAGCTGCTCCCGTCTGGAGCCAGTGAGACTATGGCATCCCCAATTGGGGGATGTTGTGAGGCTGAAGGTAAGTGGGGAAGGGAAAGAGGAAGGTGGGGAAGTACCTGGCTATTCAGATCTAGTCACTAAACACGGCTAAAGCCATTTGGAGCAACGTTTCAATTCTGAATGGTGGTCTTACACCAGGGCGATACTGGTAGTATCTTCCACTCTGGAACGTGCCGCAAATATACTATATATTATTTTAATTAATTTTTTAATTAATTAATTGTGAAATAACACAAATTAATCAAATAAAATTTATTTGCGCACGCCGCACAGTGGACGGAATGAAGAAAAAACACGAATTAATTGTTTGATGGCTAAATATTAGTGCAATATATTTTATAATCTTATTAATGAATTATAACTATTTTTAAGTAAAAATATTAATTTATTATTATAAATGGCTTTTTCTCCATTTCGTCATTAATTGTAGTGAAAAATTCTTAATGTTTTTGTAAAATGTAGGGCTCAAAATGTTAGAACCTGCCGCTATGTGGTATTTTTGTGTTACGTAATTAATTAAAAACTATTTTGATTTCGCAGAAGTGGCATTTAATATACCCCGTTTTTTTAATGCCTCGAATAATTCTCTCCGGAGAATGCATATAGGCCTTCCTGAAAATAACAAAATTGTTCAAGGAAGGACAAAAGATGATCACAATTTATATATGACATTAAAGGTGAGACTTTAGTCAACAATACTTATATATTCATAAATGGGAACAAACGATGTTTTGTTTCTAAATGCTAATTGAAATATGCATTTTAACAGCAAAAAAATTCAAAAATAGTGTAAAATTAGATGTTAGTTCAAATCTCACACACATGATATATTGATATATAGTTTTGTAAATTTAATTAAAATACCTTGAGGAATGTCAGCCATAAGAAACTTTTGTAAATATATCCAAAAGTCACTTATTACACAACCGTCTCTGCTCACGCGTAGGAATGAACTGAAAAACGCGATGCTGAACATCCAACTTACGACACACTTTGCAGCGTTGCCAAACTTCCATCAAGTCCTATTGACATATTTAAATTAACACATAAAATGCAGAAACTATTGTACTACACTAAAAAAAATATAAATATTAAAAAAATTAACGTATGCAAAAACCACTTAATTCGCGTTTTTTTTCCATTCCGTCCAAAGTGCGCCGGGTTCGAACCCGCGACCTTCGGAATGGCAGTCCAATGCGTTACCACTGGACTATGCCGGCCGTCAGATCATGAACGCAATAGGCCGGGAAGTCGGGTATGCACTCTGTAACTGCAAAGGCCTCACTCTTTCTCGACTGGAGACTTTGGTAGCGGGTCTCAGAGAGAAAATCCACAGTTATACTGATTATAAAAATAATGTCATGTGATAGGAAAGTGTTTTCAACAAAATAAATCGTGAAAAAAGAATCGAAACACGAAACATAGCAAGATCCTATTGGCCCAAGCGACTCGGGTAAAAAAATCTTTCCCCAATAGGCCACTTGCAAGGATTTTCTAATGACTTGGAAAAAAATGAGTGGATAGATTTCTCTACTAAGATTACGAAAATGTTACTCAAAAAATTTTGAAATGTATAGTTTTTTTTAAATAAAATAAATAAATCTGTTATTTTTGGCTTGTGACGTCACCACTTGAAAATGTTCCGTCTCCAATATTATTGAATTAATTTTTGTAAAATTCCACACTGATTATTTTTTTTATATGGCAACACCTTGATTTCCGGCGACTTGTGAATTTGAATATTGACACTTGTTTGGGGTTTGGCTGTTTGTATTGTAGTCCGCTAACTTTGTTGAGAAATTAAGCATATATTATTTGGAAATGATTGAAGTAGGTTTTGTTCAGGGTCAGTCTGACAATTTGCCGAACATAGATTCATTTATGATGGCTACTTTTCTAAGTAATAATATGAATTTCATTGGAAGCGAAATTAGAAATGTCAAAACAAAAAGGTTAGTATTTTTTCTGTATCTTCTAATATACGAATATTATGTTATATATTTTGACAACATTTAATATGTACTTATATATTATGTTTCCATCAATTATTATTATTAAGACAATTGTTAACATTCAGTTATATGCAACTGTCTTTTGTTTTCAACGTGTTATTATTATATATTTTAAAGGTCTGCACGTGAAAGTTATGGTGATAATGCTATCGGGTATGTGCAGGTAAAAAGAGAAGGTCCTATCTGCACAGTGAAAGCAAAAATAACCCCCGAGCACCGTGTCCGCCAAAAAGCATACTCTGTTGTACTTTTGTGTGATGAGATGGAAGATGAAATACAAGTCTTAGAATGTCAAGACTGTGCAGCTTCTAGAGGTTAGTTGAACTGTATGTCGCTATATTGTAAAATATGTTTCTCTCCTCTAACCTCTACACTCTTCTACCCTATGGAGATGTGGGGAAGAGCAAACTCTTGTGTGATGTAACAAACACAGAATCATTGCGAGGGTCTCTGCCAGCTACCTGTTGACAAATAATTTATATTTGGAACATTTTGCTTTCAGGTGGCTGTAAACATGCACTGGCATTTCTAACATGGCTCCATAGGAGAAGTGAAGAACCAGCGTCGACATCTGTCGACTGTTATTGGAGAAAATCAAAGTTATCGTGTGTCGGAACCTCCCAAAAGTTCATTCTGGCATCCCAAGTTGGCAAGAACGCAGTAAAAAGCGTGGAAAAAGGTAATGGAGATTTCCTGGCAGCAGTACTCCAAAGGAGTCTTAAGGAGGGGCTTCGATGCCAACTGACTCAACTTTACATGGATCCGAAGCCCACTGACTGTTTGTCCATGCACAGGATGATTTCTGCTTTTAAGAAAACACGAAACCTGCACAATACAAGTGCTACAGATTTCATCAATTTTATTACATGTGATCTAAATATTCCTCCAAATATCTTCGAGGAAGTTTTTTCATTAACAAGAAAGCAGGCTAACTGCCCGTTATGGTACGAAATGCGATATGGCAGAATTACTGCATCCAAACTATACGAGGCAGCTAACTGCAAAACATTGGATGGAACATTGACTGAAGTCATCTTAGGGGCAGCCAAGATTCCAGACACAAAGGCTATGCAACGAGGTCGGCTTTTAGAACCTTTGGTGTTAAAGGTACTAGCAAACCAACTGGGACACAAATATAAAGAATGTGGTTTCAAAATCAGTTGCAAATTACCAATTATCGGTGGCTCCCCGGATGCAGTCACTGATGATTATATTGTTGAGGTCAAGTGTCCAGTCAAACATAGTACAATGAAAAATTACTTTTTTGAGGGTGTTGTTGCCAGAAAGTATTATGCACAAATGCAAATACAAATGTTTGTACTGAACAAATTCAAGGGAGTGTTTTGTGTTGCTGAACCCAACTTTGAATCATCTGGCAAAATAAATGTTTTCCACATCGATTACGATGAAGAATTCTGTGTCGAAGCTATTAATAAAGCCATGCTGTTTTGGTCCAGAGCTATATTTCCTGTACTTAAAAAAAATGTATAGGTATACATTATTTGAAATAAATCACGTATTTACTGCACTACACTCGCTTCTTTATTCATAATAATACATGATTATATTGATTATGTACAATAGCATCATATTATTTTCATCCCATCCACCATAGTATAATATGTATTTGTATAAAGTGACAGAAAAACAAAAACAAAAAGTTTACATAAGACATATTTTTACATTTATACCTAGTATTTATTTGATAATACGTACACATGTTATTGTATTATCGCATAGATTTTTTTTGTATTTATTATTGGAAGTAAGAAAATGATTACAAAGTGGAAATTCTAACACAAATAGAAATGTATTAAAAAGTGGAACATGATCACTTTGCTACAACACAACTGTATTTATATAAACTTGATGTAAAAGTAAGGCGTAATGAATGAATAGCAATCAATCCACTCTCAGTAAAATATTGGAAGCATTATTATAGTCAGTACTTGCACTGACTGGTAACGCTGGCCGCTAGATGGCGCTAGTGTAGCATGTTGCATTTCTTCGGGACAATACAAACCTAATGGCGGGCTTTAATATTCTTTTTACGTGTGAGCATAAGAACAGTAAGGTCGTATGTAGGTTACTAAATATTTTATTTTCGACTTATATAATTTATTAACGTAAAATAAAGAAAACATTTCAAATAACATGCATTAAAAAAAACCAACCCACAGAAGTCACGGGGCTAGGAGGCGCTAGTATAGCATAATCAGAATGTATGGTAAATGTAAGAAGTTGAAGGTGTTATACATAAATTATTCTACAGTATTTGATATTATCCCTTTTGGTGGCTTCATTGCCTATAAACTCTAAGTAAAAGCTCCAACATATGTTTTTATAAAAAACACATACTGGCGCTATAATTACATAATATTATACACTTTAGACTTATTCTATATACATTACATGAAGGATAAACAAAATTACACTGGTACATATTATGAATATTTATATTCAAGTTAAAGTTTATATGATAATGAAGCGCACATAACATTTTAAACTAAACATTAGCGTAGAGCACAAAACACTAAAAGACTAATAATATTAATAAGACTAATATGATCAAATTATTGGTTTTTGTAGATTTATGAGTCCACATGCAATCATAACAATATGGTCAACTTGTTGAGTCAAATGCAAGTCTATACAAGAATGTGGCTTTAGAATATTATACTCTCTGAGCCGGCTTATTACACGTTCAACGTGTATACGCAGGGCTGCTATTTGCTTGGATAACTTCACCTCTCTTTTAGTGCTATTTACACCTGTAACAACACTTGGTGGACGCACAAGTTGACAATGTTTGCCTTCTAAAATAGTAGCTAGTTGCTTAAAACCTCTATCTGCCATTACCGACATGCCTTCAGACAAGTTGTCCAAGAAGCCGCACTTTTCCACAATCATCATATCTGTAGTACGTCCACCAAAGCCCTTTGAAATGAAGTTAATAAAGCCATCAGGAGTGATTGATATTAGGTACTTGAGTGTATTGCATTTTTTATATTCTGACCAAGTTAGTGCCTGCTGCAGTGGATTTGATGGCTTCTCTATCTGAATTTCAAAACAGTCTATGATTGATACGACATGTTTGTATCTTGCTCTGAATGGAATTGGTAGTAAGGCTTCTATTGCTTCTGACTTAGGCCAAAATACCAGTTCTGCAAGATGACGAGATAACTTCGGTAAACTTTGCTTAAAGATTCTTGAAGCTTGAGCCTCAGAAAGGCCAAATTCATCACCTAAAATGCTGAAACTAGAGTTTAATTTAATTTTTTTTAAAACGATTAAAACATTTAAAATGTTTATATTTTCAAGGAGTGCTAGGGTTTTAACAATCCAATAAAAATCTTTAAGGATTCCTAAATACAGCTTTGGTTTGTTTTCAATATGCTGCAGAGTTAATTTCAATGACAGACTTTTGAAATCACTATTTGAACTACTATCAACGTACGAATCTGACGTAGCTTGTTGGGAGTATTCTGAACCAGATGCCGATTCCGAGGCAGAACTGTCTGGCTGAAGAGTGACATGCTTTAGTTGTACATTCTTGGTATTTTTATTATGCTTCACAGGAGAAGTACTTACGTCACGAGTAGTTAAACACTCGATTGGACCCCTACTGTGTTCTTTTCCTGTATTTGTCAATTTACTTTTGAATTTCTTTTTCAAATTGCATTGAATGGCTTTCGAATCAGTTGCGTTCTCAACTATCAACATGTGAAAGTTTTCTTCGGAGCTTGATGTATCTTGTGGTCCATCCACATGTTGTTGAAGTATTTGGAGTCCAGAGCATTGAGGCTTCTCGAGAGGAAACGACACTTCCAGTTCAACGTAGTCTTGAGGTTGATTGATGATCTGTTGTGGCACAGACTCATCCACATCAGACAGGCAAGGAGACATTGGCTCGAGACTTGCAACAAACACTTCACCGCCTTTAGATGAGCTTGGATGCTGATCCACCACATTGAGTAGATCTCGCCCATCAGCTCCAATTTGACATTCAAATTTATGAGGAATGGTTCCTTTTTTTAAAAGCACCCTTTTACTTAGATGTTGGGGCCATTTCCGAGCATCCACGCTTAACTGAAAATAAAAATACAACTTATCAAGAGACATTGTATTTATTCAATACAAACTTAACAATGCAAATATAATAAGTATCTTCATTTGAGAATAGCCTGCAAAAGTGTAACAATATTGTAATGTGTGTAGGCTTGTTGTCACTAGGTAATAGACCCACCTACTCAACCTACTGTACTGCACAGCAAACTATTCGTGAAGCATGCAACAAAGAAAAATATGTATTTTTTAAATATTGTGTTCAAACAATAATATTGTAAAAAATATACTTACATTAAAATGATCTTCACAGACATATCGTACGGTTTTATTTGACAGTTCACCCAATTGACTGGACCTATGAATTGCAATACACCATTGTTTTCTAATTGCTGAAATTCGCGGTACAACGAAAAATCTTTTTTCCTTAGTAGTCGCCGAAGTATTTGGGCACAAAGGAACCATACAATATTTATAATTATTTTTACGATCTCGGATCCTACGGTTACTACACGAATCCATGTTTAATTAAATAACAAAACAGTAACAAAACGCAGCGTTAGAATTGGAAGTACTTCGTTTTGACATGACAGATATTATTCAGAAGTGACAGATGTTATGATGTGAAAATCGTACAGATTATCCTTCCGTGGCGGCTGTCTTAGAAGTATAATGGTGATGGTCCTGATTTTAACAAAATCAAATTTAATAATATATTATTATGAGTTTATGAGTACAAGAATAATTTAAATCGCAACATTTGGATAGTATCAAACAAGAGGTACAATATCAAGTTATATGTTATATAACTAGAATGTGCAGCTGTTAAAAATAGTCTCATTGCAAAAACAAAAACCAACCTTGGTACATATAGAATATATAGGTACTTCGACCAACTAAATATATTTTATGAGAACCTTCTTTATACTTGTTTATATATTTCATATTGTTGATAAACCTTCCCCTTTAATTCATTTAATTTTATGTACATTAGGTTTTATTGTAAAATATTTGGATTAAGTGACTGAACATTATAATCGTATATATTCATCAATCCTATAATATTGTGTATAAGTATATTTATATTATATGTCATCTCATTTAATATGGCAGACTGAGATTGCAATATCCTCCCAGTACTGCTGGAATAAAACTTTAAATAAATTAATAAGGATTAATGATCAATAAGAAGGTTCAAGGAAAAAAATATTTATGAGATGTAATATTTTTGGTATGCCTCGTTATTCTCCTCTGCCATTCGTGTGAAATGCGTCGTTTTTTTTTTAAATGTTTTTGGGCTATGTAATTATTTTGTTTTCGCACCCATAAATTATGTTCCGTCTTTCCGGTTTATGAAAAAATGGTCCGATTTTTCGGATTAAAATTTTCAAAAAATCGCCATGGTTTCAAAAATACGATTAAAAAAAAAAAAAAAATACAGAATGTCTTAGAATATTTGCCTAAACCGGAAAATAAAATAAAAAAATGGGATGCAAGAGGCCTATTGACGTTACAATACATCCTTTTGCCCAATCGTAAATAATAACATTTTACAATTGTAATGTTATGTATATCAACTACTCACCGTGAGTGTTTTTTTTCCTTTATTATTTCCAGATTTTTACATTAATTACATACAATATTAAATCCCACTATTGGAACCCACTAAGGCGCAGCCTGTGCGTGGGTAATATATATAAGTTATTATACAAAATGAAAAAAAAATTGTTTTAAAAAAATTTTAAAACAAAAATTTTTTTTCATTTTGTATAATGTCAAGCCACAAAGTGTTTGCTTTCTTCGATATTATAAGTTATTATATTATTTTACCTAGAAATAAACAAACTACGGGCATATAAAACAAAAATAAGATTACATTTTGTTTAAGCGGTTTGTATAAAAAGTGTTTACAATAGTGAATGGTGAAGTTATACCTAAGTGTTTAGTGTAATATATGGTGAATATTTTATGAGAAACATAAATTGATACAAATTAAATAAAAAAAAGTTTCGACTGCTGTATCGAAAAGCCATAATTTAATTCAAAACTCTTTTAAAAATTGAGGAACTTTAGTAATCACTTGAATATTTTTATTTATGATGAAGACGATTGGCTCTTATTTTATGATGTATAGGTAGGTATAGACAAGATGACTCAATATTTATACGAGATTATTTTATTTTTAATCTTATTTTAGAAAAAATGGGATGTCCATAATAATATTATTTTCGAATTCTTATCTTTCATTATAATATTATGATGAAGATTCCGATGACCATGTACCTATTGTATTTAGCGGAACATAATAATATTTTCTGCTAAATTATTATTACTATTATCTACTACGTCATCCGAGGTTTTACTGTATCTTTCGAGATAGTGTTGTTTACAATATCGATCTTTCTCTTTATAATTCGTTTTTACAATTTTTCTCCTGTTTCTCGCATTAGAATATCAAATTAAACTACATTCTAAAATAATTTTGAAAAAACTTATTCTATTATCTCAGTCAAAACAGTTGGCTGAAATAAACTTTGATTAATTTAACACATCTTGGAAGACACAATGTAGTTTTATAAAAATCTGTTAAATAAATCTGTAAATGATTATTTTAATTCAATGAATTTATCACGTAAGCGTTTCTTTGAAAATAATAATAATAATGCAGCATTTGAAAATAAATTTATTGATGATTAATTATTATTACACAGATTTAGAAAATGAAATTAAAAGAATTTGGCATTCTCAGACTATATATATAATATTTGTTATTTCGGCTACGGGCATTATACCTCTCTCATTCAAACTTTAGGCGTATTAGATCTGTCAAAGAATTTATACATAAAAATGCAAAAATCAGTCATTTTAAATACATGTAGGATTACGAAAGATTTTTTTTAAATATTTATATTGAGGGATCAGTAGAATTTATAGGCACCAAACGAAAGAAGAAGAAGAAGGATTTATAGGTCCAATTAGAAGTTCTACCGAGCCGAATCCTCTGATGTGAAAATATCCGGAGTCGGTGAATTATTTTCCCATTTGATCTCTGGTGATTTGACGTGTTGTTTTTTATTATTTTGTATTTATTATGCGTATATAATGCACTTGCATAATGTGGATTTAGTAGATGATCATTTGTGGAAAAGTGTATGGAAGGGTTTAGTTTTTCCTGTGGGTAAGATTTAACCCGGACATAAAGTCGGAAAAAAAAGATTCATAGTTATTGTATTACGAACTTATAACATTAATTACACAAACGCACTGTACCTGTACAGTCTATTCCCCTTCCAACCACAAGCTTCCAAAGACTTCCATGGAAGAGCAGTATTCAAATCTCATAAAACCACATGTAAATACTATTTTATATTTACTAATCTAATTTCTTTAATAAAAAAAAAAATTGTTCAATCTAACTGAGAGTCGATTTGTCAGAAGATCGATTAAAAATGTCCACCTCTAGTATGAACATCTGATTGTTTTGACGCATGACAGCTTACTGCTTAGTTATCAAGTTTTTTTGTTGATTGCGAATCATTAAATTATTGTATCACAGCTCAAAAGTATTCATTTAACCAATTTTATGTGACACGTTATTGGAAATTAATTAATAGTGATTAGAAAAGTGCTCTTAAAATATGAAGTTGACAGCTAAAAGTTACCTAGTTTTCCTGTTTTCTATTCTATATTATGAGTTAGTCAAAGCAAAATCTCCAGTAATATTAAGTATGTTTACATGTTTTTTTTAATCTTATTAAAACGTTCTTCATAATAATAATGTGTAAAGCAAGTTGTTAATGCAATACGCTAATAACCTAAAATTTGAATTAATTTTCAGTTCCTGGAGATGGCGGGAGTCAGTTGGAAGCCACCTTGAATAAGTCAAGTGTTGTGCATTACTTGTGTGAGAAAACATCGTCAGATTTTTTCACAATTTGGCTGAATAAAGAGTTGCTCGTTCCTTTGGTGATTGATTGCTGGATTGACAACATGAAGCTCCATTATAACAATAGTACAAGGATGACAGGAAACCCTGAGGGAGTCACAACCAGGGTTCCTGGCTGGGGGGACCCGGAACCAGTAGAATGGCTGGATCCTTCGCACGCGTCTGCTGGAGCATACTTCAAGGATATAGCTAATGCTCTGGTTGGCATTGGATATGTTCGAAACGTGTCCATTAGAGGCGCTCCATATGACTTCCGAAAAGCTCCAAGTATGTTCTTATTTCTTGATTATTCAGTTTTTAGATTTCTTATTTAAACTGTTAAATTTTGTTTTACCTGATGTGACTTCAAGTAACTCTAACCTCATAGAAGTTCAAAACGACAAACAAAATAATTTATTCATAATGTTGACTTATCTTTCTATCCTCAAAAAGACCCTCCACACAACATCCCCAAAAATGACATAGAACCTGAGAGAAATTATTTCCCTTGGCCTCCTTTGTGGAGTTAATGTAAATATTAAATAATAAAAATTGCTAAAAAGTCTTCTACTCCAACAAAAAAAGTCGGAAACAATTGTTTTTCAAAATAATTAATCAGAATTTAAAAAAAATCATTTGAAGAATTTCATATAATCAATTCATAGTTCATTTGTAGTTATGAAATTGTTTCATTAAAAAATTACAGATGAAAATGCCGAGTTCTTTGTCAAACTGAAAAGTCTAATTGAAGAAACATTCTCCATAAACAATCAGAGCAAGGTGACCCTGATTACGCACAGCATGGGCGGACCCATGGCACTTTACTTCCTTCAGAAACAATCCAAGAAGTGGAAGGACACTTACGTAGAGAGAATGGTCACCCTCGCCGCCCCCTGGGGGGGAGCAGTCAAGGCCATTAAAGTATTTGCAATCGGTAAGTAAATTATATTATTCTTTATTTACAGATTAACACACAATTCATTCTATTTTATTAATATGATGTTCACCTTACTAGGCCAAACATGACTCGTCAAAGGTGATATGAATCGTTCATTTATTTACGGATCGACCCGCAATAAATTCGTTCTAATTAATTAGTTCGGTGTTCACCTAAGTAGGTCGAACTTGACCTGTTCTAAGGTTAACAAACAATTTTTTTTATTGTATTCAAATTCACTCGGTACTATTTTTATTTACATTGTTACGCTAATATAAACCTCATTGGTTGATCTATGTTGACTTTGGGAGGGAGTGTTTGTTTGTGTATGTATTTGTCATGAGAACATCCATTAAATATATCGAATGTGTTTTGGTAAAACCATAGACATGAGAAACAGTAGACAGGAAGATAAGGATGAGGGGAACAAACCATATTGCGGGGAGCGGGGAGGTGACGTGGGATTCACCCTTTCAATGACTGGTCAATTTTGTTTGTTTGTTTTTTTTAATTTTTATATTAACTCCATACAGGAGGCCCTGAAGAAAATAATTTCCCTCAGGGCCTATGTCATCTTTGGGGATGCTGTGTGGAGGGTATTTTGGTGGAGAGGAAGGAGTGAACATGGGTCTTGAAGAGTCCCATGTTGTAGGAGGGAGGAAACACAGAGGCCGGCAGTTCGTTCCACAGCCGAGCTGTTGAACTTCAGAACGAATCGTAGAAGCGACCCGTTCTCATGTGACAAATGTCAACCGTGTACAAATGTTGGGCACGCGTTTGGGTGTATCCCGACTACGCACCGGTGCCGAAGGGATCAATGACGCTAGTTCCTCAGAGCATCTTCCATTGTAATACCGATAGAACAAGGACAGCATACCTACCTGACGCCTGTGCTCTAAAGATTGCAGTCCGTTTGTTAAGATTCGGGAATCTATCAAACGGACCGCCCGTTTTTGCACAGAGTCAAGGGTTTTTTTCAGGTATTTAGGGGCTCCGGACCAGAGATGGCTGCCAAATTCGACAGTAGGGCACACTTGCGATTTGTACAGGGTCAGCAGTTGTGTACTATTAAAGTATCTGCGGGCCCTGTACAGTACGCCCAGCTTCTGAGAGGCCAACTTTACTCTGGCTTCGATGGAGCCCCCGTACCTGAGCTGGTCACTTATAGTTACACCAAGCATATCAATGGAAGGCCTGTTCGGAAGATTGCTTCCGTTGAAGGAGACTAGATTATCATTTGGATCCCTTTTAGACGTAATCAGACAGGATTGGGTCTTTGAAACATTAAATTCTACGAGATTATTTTTACCCCAGGAGGAAATTCTCTCGGGATAACCGTCCATTCTCAGCTTCAAAGCCCTCCGAGCCGTTGGAGTTTGTGTGCCCTTTGGGGGCTTGTCAAACAAAAAGCTATCATGAACTGTACTGTCATCCGCGTAACAATGAATCGGTGACAGTTTTGAGGCAACTCGCATCCCTATTAACATTAGGTAAATTTAAAAAAAGCATTTTGTGGCTAGAAGGATTTTACCGAACCACAGTCGAATGTATTAAAACCTTTTTCTGTACCATTCTTTGTGCGGTTTTCTAGTACGAGTTTCGTAATAGCTTTTTGCGTCATACAAATTTTATCAACATGAGTATTTGCTGCTCTTTCCCCGACTGCGACATAAATCAAATAACTGACAGGGCGCTTAATACATGTGTTATTTTTTGTTGTTTCACTTAAATAATATGTTTATAATGTTCAGGAAAAGTTATTTGAATCTACGTAAATAATAACAGTGGGTACATGAATAATTCATTATATTTATTACATTCCACATCCAACCATGAAAATGCAACCATGCAAACCACGACCAGTGCTAAGTTTTATCATTAGCGTTACACAAGCCAATGGCTCTAATGATGTTCTTATCAATGTTTTCATTTTTAAACATGTTATTGCCAAACGTAATCAGTAATAAATCATCACACAAATTATTATTTTTTAATTCTTTCTACAAATGGTGAAATACTATTGGCTAGCTAGCACAAAGGCACTCCAGCATTATCAATAAAAACATAATAACCGTAATATGGAGCAACTTTTGAATCGTGGAGGGGCGACTTTGATCATCATGAATATATTATTTTATTTATTTCTTTTATGTTAAGCTATGTCTCCACTCGGTTGGGGAGCATTGTGAGGCTGGTTAAGATAGGGGCTGTAGGAAGCGATTTATTAATGCGGGTCTTGAAAAGGCCCTTTATATTTGCATGATTCTTTTTACTGATTTTTTTTCTGGCAATGTGATACGATGATACTTTGAAAATAAGTGTCGAAATAGTTGGTTTCTAAGTTATATTCAAACATATTGATGGTTGAATTTATTGTGAAGCTGTGTTTTGTTTTTTTTTTTTTTATATTTTCGAAGAGAGAAAAATGTAAATAAGTTTTATAAATTCTTCAAATATTTTAATAGATTTGTGTCACTTATAGTGTAAAGTATATCATCAGTGTCTAACTATTTTTTTGATTCCCCAAACAGATACAATTTCTAAAATATATTTCGATACTTAAAACATAAGGAATAAAATATAACATAAAATTTTCCAACACAAAATGATTTTATAAAAAAGTTATTTAGTTCCAAAGTTGAAAATTGATCAAAGTCACCCGATTTTAACAAATACAGTATTTATATTTTTTGTAATCAATGAAATGTGTCAATTCATAAATAGCATTTTATTAATTAGTAATTGTTAGTATTTGATTCGCAGAAATGAAGTTCATAATGTCAATGATTTGATTTCAGGAGATGATTTGGGATCTTTTGTACTCCGCGAAAGCATTTTGAAAGAACAACAGATAACGTCACCTTCCCTATCATGGTTACTTCCTTCACCTCTCTTCTGGAAGGAATCAGAAGTTCTTGTTCAAACAGACAAACAAAATTACACAATAAAAGACTTGGAAAAGTTTTTCAGGTTCGTTGTTCATCATATAAACTGCTGACAAGATTATTTACTTTTTTGTAGGAAACATTGTTTTTATTTGAGGTAAATATTTATGTATGTTATTTATTTTTTAGCGATATTGAATATTCAACTGGTTGGGAAATGCGTAAAGATACTATTGAATACACTATGGACTTCTCACCTCCCGGTGTAGATCTTCACTGTCTGTATGGAACTGATGTGCCCACTGTTGAAAAGTAAGTTTTAATTGCAACTATAATTTGTAATAATATTTGAATTGAATAAATAATTTACTTATAAATTCACAGTTTACAAATACGAGATACATATTTAAAAAGCAATCGTTAATAGCTTTCATACAAAACAATAAACGAGAGATTTAGTGGATCTAACCAAACCATTAAATTGGTAGTACCAAGATATCATTGATAGAAATCAAGAAATATATAATATTAAATCATTGACGAAGATAATATCAACAACTCTCAATGAAAATATGAAGCAGAAAGTCACAGAAAATAAAAAGGTAACCTTCGCAACTGGGACACGAACCAGGTCTTTTGGTCTTACCGAGAGTGGTTAATCTTCGTCAATGATTAAATATTACAATGAGGTTTATAAGCTTCCATAAGTTATCCTTAATAAAATATTAAAAGTTTTGTTCATAGTTTTTGGTTATTAACCCATCGGCATACCTGCCGCCAAGATTGGGGGCTGCACTTTTTTCGCATCGGCATATTGCCCTATTCCCACATACTTAGATAGACTAAAACTATTCCCACATACTTAGATGATAGTTCACAATAAAATTATAATATATATAAAAGCATAAAAAGTGCTTAATTTGGGAAATACGGGGTGTAATACTGCATAGTAATAATCCTTCTCAAGTATTCACAGAAGTCACAAATAAAAATTAGTATGCCGATGGGTTAAAGCAATATTCCTTACCTGTAATAATAAAGTAATTGTTTGCAGATTGGTATACAAACCAGGAACTTGGCTGGATGGATATCCAACATTGGCCAATGGCGACGGGGACGGAACTGTGAACATCCGCTCCCTGGAGGGCTGCCTGCACTGGTCGGGCAATAAACGGAGAAAATGGGGTCTCAAAACTGGCGGATTTAAATCGGTCAAACACTTGCCTCTCCCCAAAGCAGATCATTTGGGAGTTCTAAGTGACGCCAGGGTTATAGATTATATTAAGACGATATTTGGCTAAGCGTAATATTTAATACAATGATTAAATTTAATCATTTAGGAAACCATTTGCGAGGAAGAATTCTATGAGCTTGTTCCTTACTCGCTCAGTTCTGATAAAAATATATGTAGTCAGTTAGGTACAAATAGATTGTAGTGTAAAGGTTTATTATATATCCGTTTATGTGTATACATTTAGCAGTTAAACTTTAAGAAGACATTTGATAAAATTACTGTGAAACAACTGGTGTTCTCCTGTTGCAGTTTTTATCGTGTCTAAAGCCTTGCTCACGTGAGAAGTAAAATGTATGGCGTCAGCTTTTCGCTGTGGGTGTCGCAAATAGGTCACTCATACCGAAAGTGCATTTTGGCTGCTTTATAAAAATAGCCGAAACTGTTTTGCAAAATTGTTTAAAAATATGTTTTTTCCAAGTGTTTTCTTTGCTATAATATGTAATCTCTTATTCAATGTATTAGTGTTTTCTCCTATCGGAGGTCGGCAATCATAAAGGCTATCCCCATTCTGACTACTGAGGTTTTTTGGCACCTATTCTTGTCTTATTCCTGATCTCCTTCTTTTTGCATAATATATTGTAATACTCAACATTTAACTGTTTCCTGGTAAACATTTAATACGTAAATTATTAATAGAAACCGATAATAATATTCTCTCCATGACGCATGTATTTTACTACAATTACTTATTACTACTTTTAGAAATTTACAGTTCTTATATATAATTGCTCTTCCCATTATGTAATGGGATGTTTTCCGTGCAGCCCTAGTGGACTAGTATTTTTTTCTATTCAGTTTCTTATTACGTTTGACAACATATAAAACAATAATTCGATTGAGAATGTTATATTAACATGAGATACCATCTAAACGTTATGCGCTAGCTATTAAAAAATATATTTATGTATAAGGGCGTGAGCACACAGAGAGCGGTCAGAGTTCTGCGTTCTAGTGACCGTTGACCGCTCAAGAGTTCCAACGCACACAAGCGGCGTTCAAATTCTCGCGTTCTAGTTTCGTTTGGGTCTTTGCATATGCAACATGTCACTAGAAAGTTCATCATCCGTGAAAATATATTGCTCTTGTGGAGCTTAACAGCTTCTAAAAAGAAAAGAAAGTATTGGGTGCACCTAATCAACACAACGCGAGAAGAACAAGGCGAATTTACTAATAATAAAATTTACTTAAAATTTAAATTTACTAGTAGCAATTTCAAACCAAGCTTCGACTTTTTTTCGCGTTTTTTATAATTTACATCACTTAAATCGTATAACAAACTCCTTTCCCTAACCAATTCAATTAACTTTTCTGTGTTTGTAACCTCAAACATCGCGGCGTTCTGGCGTTCTCTGCCTCGGCGGCAAAAGAACTCTTAGAACGCGGCGTTCCGTTTTGACCGCCGGGGTCTGACTGCCCGCTGTGTGCGTTGTTGTTATAGTATCAGTACATTCTAATGAACGCCGAACGCAGAACTCGGAACTCCTGACCTGAAGCTCTCTGTGTGCTCACGCTCTAAGGGTTGTTGAACAGCGTTGCGCCTATTCTTTTTGAGACAATTGTCTTGCATGTTGTCCTGATAAAGATCACTGCAAAGGGTATCTGTAATATTAGCTTAAGAAGAAGTAAGCACGCCACAAAAAAACAAACATCGCAAGCGCTCTATCAAATTGTTTTTTTTTTTCAGCATGTTTTCTGAAGAACCACCATATATTTTTGTAAACAAAGTATGATTACATTTTGATTTTGGGACTGATCTATTTGTTCTTGCCTTAGTTAAAGTTAACAATTTTTATATAGTTTTAGTGTTATTTTTTTTTTAATTTGCAGAGATAAGAAGTAATAATATTGAGCTGTGAACCCTGTATCTGAATAAACATAAATATGTATGTAGTAGTGTACTTGTCACTATGCAAACAATTAGTCGATTATTTTCTCAAAATGTTGCTATTAACTGTTTTCTGTTTATATTATATCGACTGTGGTTTGGTAAAACCCTTCAAGCGACAAAATTAAATCATTACAGGAGACGACAAAAACGAATATTTACAAATTCGATAAGAGATTTGAGGATTAAGTAATTTCATCTAAAGTTTTCTCGAAATTATCAAAAAAAATTTACGTATAAATGTTATTGAAAATTCCTTAACCCTCGGCCCCTTGCCTCTCATGCGGGAGCCAACTATAGTTATTTCTCGGTTTGAGACCTCGCTGTATTACGTACAAGCACGATACAGAGCCGAAATTCATTTGTAAAAATTCCCCATTCGTGTCTCTAGCGACATCTCTAGAAATATGTTCAATAAATGTATTTGTTTTATCTTGGGTAAGGATTTCAAGCGCACGAGACAGGTTTTCCCCTTCAGCTCCTTTCAAATTTGCCCCGTGGGTTCAAACGATCTTGCTTGGCGCGCATGCGCAATATTCATTTACTACGATGTTAGTGGAACCTTGCGCCATTTTTCATTTTAGGCTGATTTTGCTATGGTTTTTTAGCAATTGTGATTTTAGGAATTTCATTTGACAACCTCATTTTGCTGGAATAAAAATAAATACATATTATAAGAAAAATGTTAATATAAAAACGCATTAGAACTGTAAAACCTAAAAAAAAATACACTTATTTTTTGAGATTTGCAACCAGTTTGTGTTACGCTGCATCTTGTTACGTGTTTTAGAGAATTTACGTATTTGTACACAATGTGTTTTAATATAAATATAATATTTTCACTAACATAGTGCCCAGAAAACAGAATTTTTAATTGATTAATATTTTTAAAAACTATGATTATTCTTTCGTTATGAGGGAAAAAATTTCATCATTATTCTCGAAGTTTAAAAAGAAAAATGTTTGAAAGATTGCATACCGTGCAAAAAAGTTCATAAACAAATACTTACTAATTAAAAACGCTCAGCGCAGTCAAATAATGTGATAAATAATCAAACGCAAACAGACGTACGTACTGCCTGGTACGGCCCGGCCGCCTTGATTATACAATAATGTTTTAACTGTTCCGTAATATTTCATTTTGTTTATTGTATAAACATCGCCCCAAAACAATTATTTATGATACATTGATGCGTAATTTGAGTAAGGTTTATATAAAGAATAATCATGGGAAATATGTTTAATTTAGTTTTAAAAAGTATTATTGGTCGGCGAGACGAGTTGAAAAAATGTGCCACGTGGAGGTGAAATCACTAATACATTTGAACGAAGCCTAAAGGTTAATCAGCAATAATTACTTTACTATGTTGTACTATGAAAACTATTCCATACGAAACCACTGAAATGTAGCTTGAAGGGTTTTACCAAAATACAGTCGATATAGTATGTATGGTGACCGGGTATCTCATCAAAATGACAGTTCAACACACCTATAAAAAGTGATATAAAGTGATGAAACAAAAACTAGGTTAATTACTCTATATCACTTTTTAAAAGTGTGTTTAATTGTCATTTTGATGAAATATCATGGAACCAGTATGTATGTATTTATAAGTTTTTTTTTCTTTCAACCATTGTGATATTACGAGATTTTGTTCTAAATGAAATATGTTGACTTTTTAACTATTTTTTATTGATCTGTTAACTGAAATAGAGTTCTCACAAGATAAACTTTTTCTTTGGCACATATTATAAACATAACAATATTGCTATTATTAAAAAAGTATAGTAAAAACTTTAGTAAACAGATTAAATACTTAGCCACCTTCAACTTGTAAAAGCTTCCTTAAAATGTTAATTTAAAAAATCGTACAAATAAATATGATATATGTAAATTGAAAAGTTGCATACACTTGCAATAAGACATGTATTATATTGTCTGATTAGGTGTGCTTATTCATCACTTTTTCAAGATTTTTTTAGTTCAACCCAACAAAGGTGATGTTCTTTAGTGAAACTCTGATTGCTGAAAGACGTTCTTCAAAAATTCATTGCTCAATTTTGATTATTTGACTGTCCAAATTAAAATGTCTATGGTTTGACTGCCCAAATTAAAATGTCTATGGTTTGACTGCCCAAATTAAATTATTGCCAATGGTTTGACTTTCCACTGTTCGATTTTGGTGATTCTAGAAAATCAGAAAAAAGAAGTCATCTCAGTTTGCTAATGGTTTGGATTATCCACGGTTCCACATAATAAATGATTTGATGTTTTGGGAACACAAAAAATTGTAAAATGTATATTAGAAATTTGTGATATTTATATGGGTTGCTATTTTAAGATGTTTCATTGTTTTACAAATGAGGACAATAAAGGTTTATATGGAATATAAAAAAAAAAACAAAATTTCATTTATACTGTAATTT
Source organism: Hesperophylax consimilis (assembly GCF_061612785.1). NCBI lineage: Eukaryota > Metazoa > Arthropoda > Insecta > Trichoptera > Limnephilidae > Hesperophylax > Hesperophylax consimilis. The sequence goes on along the minus strand of NC_142839.1, from coordinate 2,342,366 downwards.
TTATAAAATATCCATAATCACAATCATGTGTAACAATCAAATTTTATGACCGTGGGGTACTATTTATAAACAAAGCAGTTTCAATTAGGTCAATCAAATTAAAATACAGTGTTGTATGACTAAAGTCTCTAATGACAATATTTTTTCAAAATATACAACAAAAACATTCGGTCGGGGCCACATTGTTTTTTGTTTTCCATCGGCCACATAAAACAAAAACATTGCGGCCCTGCCCCAATGATTTTATTTTTGTTGGAAGTTTTGAAAACATTTTGCCGCAGGAGATGCGCCTTAAAGTAAAATGTAAGTGTAGGTACATACATAGTTTTAATAGTACGAAAGTTTGCAGTTAATAATAAACTCAAAAGACTCCTGATTGATCAGGTATAATTTTGAGGGATTTTAGATATCAAGTTATATTGCAGTGCAGTGCGAATCCAACAAATTGCTTACAATGAGATGATGAGGGCACGCATTGCGTGCTAAATCATAACTATTATAAGTATGTAATTGACTTTTAACACTTAAAATTTGCTATCAATGTTTTAGCGTACAACATAATTTAAGTTTAATTTAATTTAAGTTAAGTTTTTTATGGTTTACAAAAACAAACATATTTAATTCAAAATTTAAACAAAGCAGTGTATTTATTTATGAAAAAAAAACAAGGTTGCCGGGAGAAAATATTATGAAATTTAAAGAAAAATTAGGTACAAACATTAAAAACTATTTTGTGAAAAGCATAATATTTTTGTTACATTTATACTTCAGCACCGAGGCCAAGTAATACATCATTGGTAAGTGAGTTAAACTACATAATATACAAATATAAAACACATATACATAAATATACACAATTACATAATAAACTACATACATACATAGAAGCTTTCTTTAGATTACTTTTCAATACAGTATATTTATACAATCCCACATTATTCCATGGATTGCCTAGAGACTAATTTAAAACGGTTCCATGATGATATTTCATCAAAATGACAATTAAACACACCTTTAAAAAGTGATATAGAGTCATTAAAAATGAGGAAACAAAGACATTTTTTGTTTCATCACTTTTCATGACTTCATATCATTTTTTGTAGGTGTGTTGAACTGTCATTTTGATGAGATACCCGGTCACCATTAAAAACATGAGTCCTGGGCAAAATAATAAAATTAATATCAGCCATTCATACATAAATTGAAAACGAGTAATTGTGTAATACAACCTTTATAAAACTTCCTATTATTAACCGTTTGGGTGCCAATCGTCGATTGTCGTTGATTCGTGTTTTAATTCGCGCGTACGTCTGTACGTAAAATTCTCATTTTTTCGAAACGCCTGGACTTCGGGATCCTCCTCCGCGTGATTCTAAACCAATATTCTTTAATAAAACACCGAAAAAATCATCGAAATCCTTGAAAATTCAAAGAATTTATGGGGTTTTGAAAAAATATATAGTTTCATAAAAAATAATGTTTTTTTGGTGGCATTTTACAAGCAACTGTATGAATTTTTTTGGCACTCAAACGGTTAAGTTTAGCAAGCCTTTTACAATATTTTTTAGGTAAAAAAAACTTGTCATAGAACATTGTTTCCCTCATTGTAGTCTCCAATCAAATCCCTCTTTTAAACTTCAACCCTCTGTTGACGTGAGGTTAACTGTCCCACCAATGGAAATAAATTAATGTTTTTGTCAAGAAACTTCTTAAAACTGATTATCAAGATGACTTTGCTAGGGATACAACATAAGCTGTGCAAGTTTTAACTGCCTGAATAAAATGATTTTGTTTTTGATATTTGATCTCTCGCCCGTGGATAATGAGACATCTCTGTAGTTCATAAACAGAATTGATAAGTATCCATTTTTATGTTTATTGCAATAATAATCATAAATGTTAATACATAATTCCTACACATTTTTACAAAGTGGTCTCAAAACATTAAATTTAAAACAGTTTTTTTCTAAAAATTAGGCTTTATTTAATTAATAATGTATTTTCACAAACTAAGAATACTGTTAAAAATCTGTAGAAGATTTAAAGTTTATTTTTCTGATTCTATAATTGTACTAAAAATGAGCAATTTTAATATTTTCTTTCACAATTACTGATTTTAAAAACTGCACATTTTGAAACGGTTCCAACTGGCTACAATGTTATTTTGACATAGAAACCGCCACTGGCTGGTAAGATGGCTGTCACCAACGTTGCCTAGTGTGACGTTAATGCCGCCGAATGCACGAATAAAAACGGACATGTCATTTTGGCGGCAAAGAAAACGGCATATTTTATTTAAGTTTTATAAAATTTATTATCAACATAAAAATACCTTAATTATTTTCGAGAATAAAAAAAAACAATGAAAATACCCTATTGCTAGTCACAAAGCTTATTCTACCCAACCACAAATAATACAGTGAAACTCGCTTAAGAAGTTTGTATTTTTTTTTCGGTCCTGAAGAATGAATTTGAAAAATGGCCCAATTTATCCCACATACAAGATTTTCAGTGAAGAAGTTTATTTTCCGGTTTTGGAAAACTTTTTAAGAGAGTTTCACTGCAATTACTACTCCTTACAAAAGTTTCAACTAGCCCTGGTTTCTGAAACCTAGATGAATTTTTATGTACCTATTCTAAAACAATCGTTATCAACATCCAAAACTATTACATTAGTATTATTACTACAGCTACAATTTAAGGCAGTGGCAATTTGGGAATAATTCTGTATTTCTGATGTGTTAAAATAGTTATGCAGTGAAACCCCCTTATAAGGTTTCCCACATAAGAATTGTTTTTTCGGTCCTATCAAAAACTCACAAGGGTTTTACTGTACATTGCGTCATAATATTATGAGCCGTTGTGAATGTAGTGGTTATATATGTTTATAAATTCTATTACTTTCAACAATGTCATAATCAAACGGCTATTCAAAACTCAACTACATATTATGTACATACATATGAAAAAGAAAAGAGTTAATCACCAATCAATTAGTTAATTCTTTGTTTCATTGTTTATTGATTATAACATTACATATTAGTTTGTATTTATCTGAGGGAGTTCCTGAAGTTGCAAAAACATTTAAATTACTTACATTACATTTGAGGACCTTATGACCACAAAACTAGGCACATGCCCGTATTACGGTGGTTGAATTATCTTACAAAAGCACACATCTGATCATGCATCAATCTAGCAGCAGCCTGTTGACCTCTGCAAAAATACATAATATATTAATATAATACAGATAAATATTTAAGTAGTCAGATATAACAAGTATGCTAAAGAGATATGATCTAAAAATAAATATCTTAAAATTACAAACAGTTAGTTAACATACCGAGGTGTTCTATTCACAAGAAGGGAATAGGTACATTTTGTATTGAAAATACTTTATGAAAATTCGTCAAAACAAATTCAAGAAAGAATGTACCTAATTGTGAATAAAATTAGTTCCTGCTTTTTTCGATCTTTATTTTTAATAATATCGGAGTTAATTGGTTATCAAAACACAAAGGACAGTTTTTATGTACAATAACTCACAAAAGTGCACTTTAATAGAGATTACGGCACTGAAATAAATTACAAAAACCATTTTTTAATCATCACACTAATTAACTCTGTACTATTGGGAACAAAATGTAAAAAAATATGTCGATTAGTGCAGCAACTGGCCTTAAGTCTAGGAGTAAAAAACAACTCTTCTGTATCTATGACGGATCTTGCTTTCTTGTTCAATCGTGTTCTTAAATAAGTATTAGGGTTAAAGAAATAACTAAATGGTGGGCAGATCTTTAATTAATATAAAAAAATTTCAAAATGAAGAGTTACGGATTTCTGCAACAAAAATAAAAATTAATTATTGGAAGTTTAATAACCACGGCGCTCATTTTAAGATATAAAAGAAATTTATTGAAAAAACTGGAAAAATTCAACGTCCTTTAATCAATTTGACAGCCATAAAGTACAATTAATTATTTTAGAGCTATTTATTGTACAGGTTTTTTAAACCAAGCAACTTACATTTTCGCAACACGCTCAACTTGCTTTCTAATGCCTCAATAATAAGGAAAAATTAATAAAAGCAGTAACTTATCAATATTAACATAGTAAGAAAAGACTAGACATAAAATTATCAACATTCTATATAAATATCATAAATTAAAACACAACATTCTTCAATTATTTAGAAATACTTCAATTCTAGCTTCTGAAAAAAAAGGTTAAGGAAATTTGTTTTGCAATTATTATTAGCTTCATTACTTCATAATATTAGCTTACAATAAGATTTTGTTAAGAGAAGCTAGTTTAAATGCAAAATGCAATAGTCTTTTTCTCTAGCATTTAAAATAAACTATTTATTTAATTTCAATCATTCTCTACAATCATGTGTTTCTTGAATTTTAATTAGAGCCCAAAACCAACGTAAAATTTAAAATCAGCGCAAGAGAGTCCGAAACATTATATAACATTTTCGATACGTATTATATTTTGAAATAGGTGAAGCACTTTCATTACACACGTTAACAATAATTTAGAAAGCATTTTAAATAACATTTAAATTGACAACTAGCTTCCGATGGTGACCTAAATTATCTACCTACAAAATAAAACGACAGGTGTCACAAATGTTAACTTTACCAATGTTCAAAGCAAAATATATCACTATAAGAAAGTTAATTTGTTCAATCTCTTAACAGCAGTGTATTTGTATGTCATTAATTATTATGTAATAGTGCAGACCTGTGAAAAATTAAAAAAAAAAATTAATAAATAAATGTTTTCCTAGTTACGTGATTTAAAAAAAATACTGTCACTGAGAAATAAACGTTTGTAATAATAACCAAACGGAAATACCCAATCATATTTCTGTGCTCCAGTACTTTGTTCCTGTTGGCAGGTTCACATTTTGATGTTTATTATTATTTTGTATCATTTTATGTATAATTGTGACATTGGCAGAAATTTACACAAATTAACCCCATGACACTTCTGTGTTCTTGGTATTTTGTTCCTGTCAACATGATTTTATTTATAAAATACCTAATGGCAGACCCGTGAAAAATCACAGATCGTCATAAAGTGACACAAAGCTTAAGTTCTATAGTTCTTGAACTGGAGTTACAGACAGACGGAGTCACAACCGAAATTAGTATTTTTAATAATTGATTTGGACTGCCATTCTTTTATAGTAGAAATTTTCTTTAAGGCGAATAAATAATACAGTAAGACTCGATATAAGCTTCCCGTATAAGAAGTTTTGTTTTTAAAACTGAAATTTAAAAAATGGTCTAATTTTGGAAAAAGTTTTCCAAAATAAATAGATTTTTTTATCGATCCCTTGAAAACCTTATAAAAGTGTTTCAGTGAAAAATGAAATGCATTACAACGATAACATAAAATGAATCCAATCTTCATGTTTTGTAGGTGGATATCTATAAATTCAAAACTGTTAAAATTAAACTCAAGGAATGACCAAGGTCCAGCTTCTGCTAGAACCTTAGAAACACAATCATGTAGGAATGTCTATGCTATCTGATGTAGTTAAGATTTGAGTAATCGCATTTGTACATGGCGTAAGCGCCAATGAAAAGTGTTGCCGTGGCAAGGAGGGCTCGGTAGCGCGCCGGCACGATGGCGAGAAGGGGAGTGTCGTGGACGAAGCGTCGGATCTGCTGCAGCTTCACGGTCCACACCGGGCGCGTTCCCGCAGCACCGGCACGTCGGGCAATCTGCCGCTTCTTGGCTCTCTCTTCATCATCCTTGCGTTGTTGCTCCCTGGGAACATAAATATGTTCACGATATAACGCCAACTTCATTCAGGAGATAAATAAAATTTAATATAAAATCCAATAATGGACAATAACTCATAACTGACATGGCAACAATAAAAACAAGTAGTAATAATTTAAAACCGAAATTTCAGATCACAACCATCAGTTTAAAAACCCATGAATATTTCATAATTTCTCAAAGTTTATGAATATTTCTCATAATGTTTTAGTATATAAATCTATTAATATCTCCTGATTTCTCAAAAATTCTTACAATTTCTCTAAGTTTATTAATACATCTCACAATTTTTCTTACTTCTTATACATCCTTAAAAATTCCTAAAAATCTGAAAATATCCAAAAATATTGGACAAAGAAATGTCCAAATAGACAATTTTGTACACAGGAATAGTCCGGTTGGACAAGGAATTGTCCAAAAAATGGACAAATTTGAGGAAATATTCTAACCTTGGAGGTGTTGTTTTTGCAGAGTGTTTGGAAAGCTACTTTCTTGACGCACTTGAATTGAACTAGTCCTTTAAGACCACCCATAGTAATCGAGCCCAATTCTGAATGACTCAAGGTCAGATGCATCGCCTCAAAGAGCACTCGTTTGAATGCATTTTTGCAAACCAATAGTGATTCAAATGTGTTCAAAATAGTTTGGAACACTCGCCCGTATTCTCCTCTTACCCCACAGTAGTTCTATCTCGTTAAAATGATTCTACTATACATTTTTTTAGAAGTATGAATACTTACTCTCTCTTTTCCATCAAGATAACATCCTGTTCAATGTCTTCTGGTGGGTGTACATCATACAACTCGGAAGCTTTCACTAGAATATCTTCAAACGGAAGATCTTCGGGAAGCTGCAATTTAAACATATTTTACAATGAAACTAAACATTTATAATGATTATTATTTTTTGGTAAACTAATGTTTTAAGACAAGATTTTTTATGCATAGCACAAAGGGTAACAATTATTTTTATAAGCAATAATTATTAGCCTGAAATACTCATCCACATTGAAAAATCTCCTGATAAAAGATACATGTCCCGTTGGCGTCATGTATCTTTTATCAGGAGATTTTTCAATGTGGATGAGTGTTTCAGGCTAATAATTATTGCCTATAAAAATAATTGTTACCATTTATATTGATGGTATTGACTTTATGGAAATTCATTTATCTTTCTATAAATGTCTTTTTTTAAAACTATGTTATTTATGTGATAGTGTATTAGGCGGTTTACAATATACCAAGGATAAAAAAAGAAGGAGATGGCCAAAAAAAAAAAAGAAGTTGCCAGCATCATAAACCGATACTATAGCAAAATATCTATGTACAGCAACGCCCCGCCTTTGTACCTACACCAAACGCATAGCTTTCATTGCATAGCCGAATCGATAGTCTGTGCATTAAATAGTATTATGTATTTGTAAGTAAATTAATAATGTACGTATGTGGAAATAAAATGTGTGTAGTTAGTTTAAACGTGTTTAGTGTGTTTAGGCGGCGCTGAGGTGAAACATGATTTTTTTTATATGCCTCACTTTTTAATATTATAGCCATATCCTGCGTCGTATTGTATATTTATGTGTTTTAACATAACGCAGGGGAATTAATAAACTTTTTAAGATAAGCAATTCATAAATCTGTTAAGAAACAAGAGAGTTATAACAAATGTCAACGAGTGCTAATGAGTATACACCAAGAATGCGGTGAAAATGTTAAGTATGGCCTACCTGAGATAGGAAGCAGTGTAAGGTCGCCATGTCACAGTCGAGGTCGAAGATTTCCGTAGACCTGTGCAGGACAATGGCGGCCGTCACGTAGATGGGGAACATGGGCGGGGCGCAAAGGAAGTAGTCATAGAGTCGCACCACGTCCGTATAGCGGTTCAGACTGTGGCCGAACCAGGTCAGGTACCAGGGCAGGGCAAACATTGTACCCACTGTTGACCTGGATAGGAAAATACATAGTATGAATACTGGTAAGTTAGTTGAAAGCGTGCACTATTGTTCGTGGCAACGACGGCTCGGAATCACTTATGCATGCTCATGGTATGCCTATGTGTTTTGTTGAAAAAACTTGTTCCAACTGATCTGTAGTAAGACAATTTCAACTGTAATTCAGAAGCCTTTGTCTTTGCAGAAAAAAATGTTCCATGACAACTCAGGACAGTGACAAATCAACACACTTTTTAAAAGTGATAAAGTCCTTAACGTCATTTTTAGAAGTGAAAAAAGGTAGCCTAAACCTAAATTAATGTAACCTATTTTTTTTTAAATCATCGCTTTTCTTGAGTTGTCCGGTTATCACGCCCTGCACACTTTCCAACAATAATATAATTTATATTACATGCATATGAGTACATTAGTAGCACTAGAGGCACAGATTATTCTTATATGTATGTGTTAAAGAATACATAGAATAATGTGCACTGTTTTTAAAAATGCTCATTTAAGGTTTCAATGGTTGTCTGCAGAGATGTGCAAAATGGGTACCCAAAACCATTTGAAATGCAAAATGGAAATGGGTCAAAACTTTTCTATTTGAAAATGCAAAATGGTTTTTAGAAAAGCATTTCAAATGCAAAATGCAAAATACCTATTTTCAAAATGCATTGAAAATGCAAAATAGTTTCTCAGGTCAAACAATTAAAATAATAATAGAATTTTTTTTTAAATTTGTCATTTAATAATGGACATCAATGTAGAACAAACATATTACATGATGGTAAATCAAAAAACACCACGACTACAGATTATGAAACCACAAAAAATTATAAAACCATATGAAATGATTATGAAACCATAAAAACATAGAAACTGCTATCTAACATTTAATATTACAGTGTCATGGCCCCATGTTCAGTACCTATTTGAATCAGTATTTTTTTTAATGGTATCACTCAATTGCCAGGGAGCAACTTGACAAATGTAAATTATCTCTCATAGCGAGGTTGAGGACCGACTGATATTTGGGGCTTATGAAAAAAAGATGAATGGATATAGTAGGAAGAATGTTGCAAAAAAGCATTTAAAATGGAAAATGCATTGAGAAAAGCATTTAAAATGCAAAATGGTTTTTAGAGAAGCATTTGCATTTCCATTTGAAATGGATTTATTTGAAATAAAGCACATCTCTGGTTGTCTGCAATAACATTAAAAAACAAAGTTACAAACTTATAGAGAAATTCAGCAAGCTGGGAGTCCTCCGTATTGATGAGTGGCTGCAGGTAGTTGAGGCGGTGCTGCGTGGGCTGCATGGTGGCCTGCATGAAGGGCTCCAGGGGTGCGGCCTCGCCTTGGGACAGGCGGCACAGCAGCGGGAAGGAGGCGCGCTCCCCGCACACCAGCAGGAGGGTGATGGCCACATCATGGTAACCCTGGAAACAAACATTATTTTTTCAAATGTGAAATATTTTTTATAAATTGTTGAAATAATAATATTCTTGAATATTCCAGGGTCCATCACGGAAACTGCATGTTTTTTTTATTGGCTAGTGGGATGGCCTTGATTTGTCTGTTAGAGTGGGAAGTTTAGTTTTCGCCATGTCATGGAACCTTCAGCATCGTACCTTCGCTCTGCGGAAAAATATTCCTCAGGAGTTACATGAGTCCCCTCTACACAGCCCAAAAGTAACAGTATGGTATATAATTGGGGAGAAGGGCATGTTTGGATCGTACTTTTTGCAGGAAAACAACATTATTATGAGTGTTAATTCGGAGTGCTACATTACGATGCTCTAAACATTCTTCTTGACATGAGATGAGCAATGAGGAGGGTATGGTTCCAACAAAATGGTGCAACTGCACATACAGCTCGTAATTCAATGGGTATCTGACGGGATTAGTTTCTATGGTTATCAATAGATACTAATTTGAAAAAAAAAATCAACAATGTATCTCAATAATTCATGTCTCTGTGATCAATAATCTCTTGTAAGTGAAGGTTTCACAAAAAATATGAAAAAATATCATAACTTTTTTTTTTTTTTTTTTTTTTTTTTAATTCCTTTATTTTTCCCAATTTTTACATTAATTACATACAATATTATATAAATCAATAAGAATAATGGGAACCCACTAAGGCGCAGCCTGTGCGTGGGTAATATATTTAAGTTATTATTTTATTGTACCTAGAAATAAACAAATTGTGGGCATATAAAATAAAAACAAGATTACATTTTGTATAAGCGTTTTGTATAAAAAGTGTTTATAATAATGTATAGTGAAGTTATAAGTGTTTATTGTAATATATGTAATATATGGTGAATATTTTATGAGAAACATAAATTGATACAAATTAAATAAAAAAAGTTTCAACTGCTGTGTCGAAAAGCCATAATTTTAATTCTTTTAAATATTGAGGAAGTTTAGTTATCACTTGAATATTTTTTTTTGTTTACTTTTGTTTTTGCTTGTTTTCAAGTTTTCTACGAAAAATAGCAGAACATACATGGGGGTGATTTGAGTAGCCCTAAACTAACTACCTCTGGAATTCCGCTTGACACTATTTTTTGGGACCCTGTATAATATACGGGGTGTCCGGGGGTAAAGTGCACTAACTTCGGAAGGTGATTCTACAGATAGTACAAGTTAAAAAAAAAAGAACTTTTTCTGGCTTACTTCTCAGGTAAAAAAGTAAAATTGGTTTGCAGTGTGTGACCGGCATTATTATTTTGCGTTGTTGCCAAATCTAGAGTCCCGCACCCACCCGCCACCAGCTGCCGATTCGATCAGTTAACATAAAATTTGAATGAAACGTATTTGTAGTACTTGCCGTGCGTCGTATCAATAACTTTTATTTTATGCATTTTATGTCTGTCTTTAAAAACTTGATTGTTATACTTACTTAATCACTCAGAACATTAGAACGTCAAAAGACGTAAATATGATAATGGCGGTCAAGACATTAGAACGTCTTTTCACGTAAACGCGCGAGATTTTACAAAAATTGATTTATTTCCATCACTAGTATACGGATTGCCATGATTTAAAAAACAGAGTATCGATAATGAATAACGCTACGCGTCTGTATTCAAGAATATCTATGGAACGTAGAGGTGCATTATCTAAGCCGATTGAAACTGTCAAGATGTTCGTTAATAATTTATTGCGTTTCTAAATAATTTATTAAAAATATTTTAGTTTGGACGGTCAATATTTTGAGGTGACTAATAGTTTTTAAATATATTTCTTCAATATATAAAGTGTTATTCCTTTACGCTACTCAGAAAAAAGTACATTTTTCAAGGTTTTGAAATAATGGTAAGCGATTTTTACATATTTTTGACGTTTTCATAATGTATATTTAGAAACGCAAATATTTACGTATAACAACACAATGCGATAGTGGATTTCATAATCTTTCCAAAACATTTTTTAGAATGAGGCTACGTTTCCCAAAACGTGAGTTATGAAGATTTTAGTAAAACTCGTAAATAACACAAAAATTATCACATTCTGACAGTTCTCAAAGGGACACATAGTAAATAAAATTCTATGTCTGAGAGGTTAAAAGAACATCTTTACTGCAGTTCTCTTTTTGAATTTGGTTTAAAACATACGATTTTATAAACGTCAAACTCTCGGTCTTATGTTATTATTATTATTGTTTACATGCGGTTTCCATGGATACAGGCCAATCATAAATATGCATCGTTGCCACTCACTCTCGACAAGCTCACAGCAAATTTATCGGGTAAGTTTGTACCTCACACTAAGGATTTTTAGTAGGTATGTGTTTTTGTATAGAAAAAAAGTTATTTATCTTTTTTACTCCTACAAACATGTAGAATTACCTTCCGAAGTTAGTGTACTTTACCCCCGGACACCCTGTATAATAAATACATAATGAGGGAACTATTTGTAAACCGACTCAGTTTTAAATAAAATAAATAATAATAATATTTGACAAGAAAGCAGTAATCACTTAAAACGTCCGGGTGGCCTAATAGTTTCATAAGGGAATGTTAGTATAGTAAATTGTTTACCTGATAATACCGTAGATGCGGGTATTTAATTATAACCCTGAGAATGAGGACTGTGAGTTGGTCCTGGAGAGCTACTCTTTGTTCATAAGGAATACCCGGGGGAAACCTTTTTAGGGACCTATTTACATCTAGTACAACTTGGTGGTATTCCGAATGCTCGGAGAGAGAAGACAGAGAAGGAGCTTCCGATATTTCCTCCTTGGTAACACCCACCAGTGCTGGCCATATTGTACTTCTTATTTGATCTGAAAACAAATTTTAAAATATTGCATTATGTATAATGTCACATTTATGATTTTAAACAGGTAAATGTTTTTTGTAAGCATGCTTAGTCATTCTTCCCGGGAATTTATTTGGGGGAATATTTCTGAAATGGGGAATATTGTGGAAATTTTCATCTAAATGGTGAAATCCCCAGACTAACCGATGGGTTTATCTCGTAAAACGAAATTTCATGTTATTTACAAATGTATCATTTTAATTAGAGTATGTTGAGGACAGAACTTTTTTTTTTTTTTTTTTTTTATTGAATATACAAACACATTACAATAATTTATAAATGTAGATATTTCGAAGCTGATTGCGAAAAAATTAGAATTTTTTAAAGAAAACTGCCCAACTCAATTGAGAAATTATTTCTCGTGTTTGAGTTGGGGAGTGTTGAGAGTCATTATGGTTTATAGGTTGTAAAAATTCACTAGTTGATGAAGCTAAAAATTAACAAATAGTTATAAAACTAGATGATAAATTTGATAACACAATATAATTAAGAAAATAAGAAATTTAATTACAAACTAAAAAATATAACTTAAATAATATAATAGTTATTAAACTTAGAAAAAATAAGATATAAAAATAAAAATGTACTTATTGGGTACGATATAATAGAAGGTAGGTACAGTACTAGCTAGTACTAACTATTTCAATTATTGAAATATACCAAAGAGTAACGAAGATATAAGCAGTAACAATGTTGAATTTTGCAGCCAACCGTCTAAGTGTGGTGTCGTGGTACATACAATGACCATGTCAGCAGTAATTCAGCACTCTCATTTGAATTGTGACTTCACAATACACAATTAATTGTAAACGTTTTACCTGACTTTGGGGAATTTATTAATAAGACAGGGAATAATCCCGGGTGTGCATCACCATACTTAGTAATTTAATTAATAGAAATCCAACTTCAAAATAAAAATAACTAGTAATTTACCATGTACCAATTCTCCCATCCAGGTTGCTCGCAATCAGCTTTGAAAGTACATACGAATCTCGTCAAAGGTACTTACACGCCAAACGTCAAAAGTCATTGCATTCGAACAACGAGTGGGTCGAACCAATCGACGCTGACTTGTCTTCGACAAAACTGTCAAAATCTACCATATTGTATCGTGATCTAAGATTATTTCCTGCTCACTCTTCGAAGAAAAGGCATCTAACATTTTTTTTAAAGTTGTTTTAAGGTTCCATATAATGGCAGATTTTCCCGTTATGTTGGCTGCAATACATAATGTAAAGCAAGCTGAAGCGGTTGCTTTGAGATTAACAAAGAGCCTAGATGAGATATGAGAGTGCAAAAAGATGCAAGAAAAGTCAAGGCAAGCCAAGAAGAGGCAATAAGAGTCGAGAAGAACCCGAAAGAGACAACAATAGCAAAGAAGAATCAAGAAGAACCAAATTGAAAAGATGCAAGAATAGTCAAGGCGTGCCAAAAAGAGCCACAAAGAACCAAGAAGAGCCAAAAAGAGGCAAGATGAACGACATAAGCAAAATAAAAACTACGCTCAATCAATTCCTTTATTCCTACCCATCCTAAATTCCAATATTTGTTTATTAGGTTGCCATATACACCGGTCGATTGAACTTCAACATCCTTCGTCTCCTCAGAGTGCGTTCCAAGTCCTAACAAATGAGTGCCCCCTGGTGTACCAGTCTGATTAGGACAGGAGTGCTCCTGGCTGGGGTGGTACTTGCGTACCGTATTGTATGCAATGTCACTATGCAAGTGTTAGCAGCAATAAATTTAATTTCCGCGGATACTAGCTGTTTTTGATTTTTAGTAACATATCCGCCAGCCACTTCTAAAAAAGGTGGTAGTAAATGACGCGGTGATGGACGTTGTGTTTTTGACATTTCAAATTCACACCATAGAAAGGTAAAAAAACATAAGAAACATGTGCCGCCAATATAATCATCTCTTCAACCCTTCGAAATTCAAGAACACTTATAAATTAAACGTTCAACAAAGGATAATTTATAATTTGTACATGGCGCATAATGATAACTCTTGATCGCTATTGGAGAATTGAGCACAGGGCTTCGTCCGAGTTTCAACATTTTTATTAAACAATTTAAATATAGGGAACAATATAATATTATGGTTTTGTCTTATTTTTGCCAGATATATTTCAAAACTGTAAATTAATGTTGAAAACTGACAGTGGGAACCAAAAAAAGTAGCGTTGACCTAGATATTCCTGATAGAAAGTGTTCACCATTTGAGGTGTGTTGGTGCTTCCCACACAATTTTCTGATATGTAATAATAATTAATAAATAAGTGTGTTTTACAATAGTAAGTAAATAAATATCTGTAAGTGATTTGACAAAATTTAGTCACAGGACTCGCAAATCACTTAAAACGCTGGTATATTATGTATATATTTGGTATATTATTATGAATTATTTTTATGATATTATTACTCGAGGTAGCTCTGTTGTTTATACAGGAAAGATGAAAAAAATGAAAAAATTATACAACAACAACAAAAATCCATATTACAGCAACAATGACATCATTTTTATATTTGTATTGAACTTTCTATCCCCAAAGAAAAGTACTTTTATTTAGATTAGTAGAAATAATTTTTAAATATTCTCCGAAATTAAATGGAAGCGTGCAAATAACTAAGACAGTTAAATATTTAACCATTAATGAACATTGGTTTGAAGTTGTAGCAGTTACCAGTTAATAAATTACCATTTATAAGTCCTCCGGGACTCTTTGCATATTTTTTCCACTGGTCAACTGGTATGTTGGGATTTTTCAACGCAGCTTCTAGAATGCTCTGTTTCAAAGAATCTTGTACATTTTTCTGAACTGCAAAAGAGAAAGGATGGGTAAATTAGAGTAATCAATTTTAGTGACACAGAAATGCGTGCTATTCCATATAAAAGTTCAATAAAAGGCCATTCGAATAAAATTATTTACGGGACAAATTAACATCGACAAAAATAAAGATTACCATTATCAAATTTTAAATCGGATGGGGCTGCAATGTCATCAATATTTTTTCGGTCATTCACATCTTTAAAACCCGAATCACTTTCTGATTTACATGTTAAATCCTCTGAATGAGAACTTTCTTCGTTTTCAATATCCATTTTGATATTTTGTTATCATTCCCTCAATCAAGTATTCACTTTTAGAAAATTTATCGTACAAATTGATTTCACTGACAGATTTTGACAACTGTCATTGGCACAAAAATAAAAATATGCATTATAGGCTGCTCCTCGGTACAAAACACTGCTGTGTAAATAATTTTTGATATGGCAAGTTATGATGGGGCATTTTGGAACATAATCTATCGGTAGAGGGGGCCATTTATACAGATTAAATTTGTGATTAAAATGTTTTTGCTAATAACAATATTATTATCGATTTCATGACTTATACCAATTTATTTTAGGGCATGATATATAATATTATTACGTATGGCACAGGTTAATAACCTGTTTAGTTTTGTAACTTCTCTCAGTAATGAAATCTATAAAAACATCAACATAATAAATCTTTGATTTGCTGCACAGTTACGACTGATTTTATAATATTATGTACTTTAGGTGAAATAACCTATTAAGTCTATTATTATTTCCATTTATTTCTATTTTTTAATGATAGGTATAATACGGTGACAGCTTCAGAGGCGGATTTGCAGTCTTGGCCGCCCTAGGCCCCAGACCATGTAGCCGCCCCTTTCTCAGTACCCATCATAGGTGTGGCGAGGGCGGCTGCGGGGCGTGGGGGCGCGCTGTGTGCTGTGTGTGAACACGCTCTTGCATATCGCTATTTAATATTTTGGTACTTAGGAAGTAATTTCTTGTTATCATCTGTGACTTTTATGTCACGATTGGCCGCCCCTAATATCTGGCCGCCCTAGGCCCGGGCCTACATAGGCCTAAGGGCAAATCCGCCTCTGGACAGCTTTGAATAGACTGATTATTTTTGTGTGACGACAATGTGATGTCTTTAATTTAACGGTTCTCACTTTGAAATCATAAGTTAAAAAACGCTTTGTTAAATTTCCGATATTGACGTTCGCGAATGAATCGAAATCGGTCATGGTTCATAATGGTCATTTTGTCCCACTAAATGATGATATCTGATTGTCGCAGTAAAATACCAACAGAACTTTCATATTACATGGTGTTCGTCTGATTGCTGACAATAAGGCGCACTTTTGTTTACAGAAAACATTTTCAGACATTCATTACAACAAAATAATAATTTAATAAACAGGTTTTTTATTTTTATTTAATATATAGGTAAAGAAATTGAAGAATTGCGTAGGTAGGGCAGTATTATGTATAGATTTTCGAATTCGCTGGAAGCAAAAGTTCAGGAGCCAGTATATTTTTAAAAGAAAATATTCACGTTTTATTCATTTGTGTTGAAAGAGCTCGGTTGCTTGGCCGATCACTATTTTGAGTTCCAGTCTATAACTTTAATAATAATGTTTAATAAAATGTCGTAAACGTTAATGTCGATAGTAAAATAGATTTACACAGCACCACAAGAAGTAAAGGCACTTTTACAGGGCGCTAGAACCAGATAATAAAATATACGGTTGAATAGCGCGCGTCACCCGATCAATTTCAACTACTTACAAATTATCTGATTTCACGGACGACATAAATGGCGAGGGGTAAGGTTCTCGACTAGCAATTCGGAGGTCGTGGGTTCAAATCCCGGCGTGCGTAAGTAAATTTTATGTAATGAATTTGTGTTATTTCACAATTTATTATTTAAATTTTTAAATAATTCATAGTGTACGTGCGACACATTCGAGCGTATCGCCCCGGTGTAAGACCACAATTCGTTGCTGTAACGTTGCTTGAAATGGCTTTAGCCGTGTTTGGGGACCAGATCTGAATTTCCAGATAATCCCCCACCTTCCTCTTACCCATCTCCTTCTCCCCCACTACCTTCTCTCCGCCTCCTGACATACCCCGATTGGGGATGCTATAACCTCGCTGTCTCCCGACGGTTAGGTTTATTTATTAAAATTTATTTTAATTTATTTTAGTTTATTATTAAAATACTCTTTTCTTAAAATGTGAATACCGCGCTTGCTAATTTAAGAAAAGAGTAAAAAAGGTACAGTTTCTGATTGTCTTTATAATTGACACTGTCTGATTCTGAAAAGAAAGGATCCCGAGGCAGATACTTTCAGCTTCACAAATCCGACAATTACAATATCGAACGATATAAACGAACTTTTACAAGTTACATACAAAACCGCACATAAAATTAATGATGGTACCTACTTACTATTTTATTGGTACAATGAACCTAAGCAGCTTAATGTTACTAGTACATTTCAACTGTTTATGTATAGGTACCACGTGCAAGACGTGTACCCCCCACGTACTCACGTACCAATATGGTAACTATCTTATGGTGCGTGGGAAATAATATGTTAGTTGGTATAGTAAAACAAAACCAATAATATTGTGTACACCATGGGAACAATGCTAACATGGTTACCCATTTCTTGCAGAAATCGACTTAACAGAAGATAATAGGCCGTGCAGAATAAATCATGAATTTATTTCTCAATCGAGTTTTATGTACAAGGTTAGGTAGCTACTTATATAATAATATATTGCGATCAACCAAAGAGAAAAAAAGTTGTAATTGATCCACATTTGAAAATATTCTGTCAAAATACGATTCGCAATGGGTTCGTAGTTTGCTGTTTCGTTTCCTATATTTTTTACCATAGTTATAATTATTAAACATAAAACAGTAAAGTTTGGAAAGCCTCTAGTGATGGAAGGTTTATTAAGCGTGGAATTTGAGGTTTTTGGAAAGGTCCAAGGCGTGTTTTTCAGGAAACACACCGTTCGAAAAGCGACGGAACTTGGGTTGAGAGGTTGGGTCAAGAACACTACAGCTGGAACTGTTAAAGGGAAGTTACAAGGTGGAAATCGAGCTTTGGCACTTATGAAGAAATGGCTCCAGACTACTGGAAGTCCAAACTGCAGGATTGACAAGGCTATATTCAAAAATCAACATCCCATACTCATATACGCCTTTAATAACTTCGTTGTTAAACAACATTAAGTTTATTTACTGATACCCATCACAAAAGGAAAGTAATAACTAATGGAAGGATTAATACACCCACACAATATTGCTCCATTCGAAAATCTAGGTGACTTGCGGAAATAATTCAACTAATAAGATGAAGGAATATATTTTGTATAATTGTGATTAAAACGGAAACCAATACAAATCAAAGTGAGTTCCGCAGAATAAGTGCTTTCACAATATAAGAACAATGCAGACACGCTGTTTAGATATTATTCAATAATTTCTTACTTAACCCAGACTAACCTAACTTAACCTAACGTTACTACTATATCTAACTACCCTAGTATATCTCAACCTATATAATTCAATCTTACCTAATCGAACCTAACCTAACTTAGCCTAACGTTTTTCAAACTAACCACACCTAACCCGACCTATCCTATCCCTCTCAAAAATGCATTATTTTTTTTCAGATTTTTTTAAATATAATTATGTACGTCTAAAAATGGTATATTTAGTTAGAGCGTTTCAAAAAATACTAATCATAATAATATGGGTGGCGGAATTCGCCAAGTATATTTATTGGAAAGTCATTTGAATTGTGCATTCATCCAATATTATGATTATGTACATTTTACTTCTATGTTATGACGTTAAATCTACCTAGTTGAATCTTCATTCAATCAATTTGCAAATATTCTCACATTCGAGTAATACGTACAGGTACTATACTGTAATGGGCAATGCCCCTCATCATTGCCAAGTTCAACTCATTAAGAATCTAGCCAGAACATGGTCAGAAACTTGTCAGCTCATCGTCAATCAAAGTGAAATTTCTTGTTTTGTAAGCGCGTGCTCGGCTTAACTATATCAGCTGGGAAAATAAAAAAATGCTAATAGAGTAGTTATCTTCTATGCAAATATTTTAATAATTTTTCAGATTATAGATATTTAGAAATAAGGAGCAGTCAGAGAGTCTCCTTCCTTATAATAATATATTTCTCTAAATTGTATAATGCTTCTTATATATTATGGTATTTTTTTTAATATTTATCACAACTCATTGTAATCTAATAATATTATTTTAATATTTGTTTTTTGTCATGTTTTTTAAATCAAATAAACTGTGTTTACTTACTGAAGCTTCTGTTTTTAATACAATATCATATATTGGGTGTGAAAATTTGCCTAGGTAATTTTTTTACAAATTTATAGTTTCTTTACCCGAGAAAAAAACAAAATATCAATTTCAGCTATCAATGAAAATATTAGTGACATTAAGGAGAGATTTGATAAAACCACATCCTGCACTCCGACACTCCAGAAAATTTCACAAAAACATCCTGCATTCCGGCACTCCTGAACACTTCGTCTTTTGGAGTTGCATCCGTATGCTTCTGGGTTATAGAGATCTGTATTTCCGACTAGTTATCATGTTGACTTCCAATTTTGGAAGGTTTGTCGAATTTACTAATTTATATTTTACGTCATATTATCAATATAATACTTATTACCAAATCCATGTCAATATAAATTTTGCGTGCGGCGGGAATCGATCCCTCGACGTGTGTTTTTGGTTTGAAAATTAGGTCGCTTTGACATAATTTAGATGCTTTAATTAAATACTGCGCCCAAAACACATCTTGGCCTATGAAATAATCGAGCATTTTTTGATAATTTTTTTTACAAGCCCAAAAAAATAAAGCATCAGGCTTATAAAAACTGCTTTAATATTCAAAATTTCTTACTTACGAACCCCCTTTTCGGTTTTTGTTCTATTGTGTAATTGTGTAATCTATTTAAAAATTAATAAAAGTAGTGTTATTGTTAGCGGCGTGTACCAAGTGTTTACAAGACATGCGTCTTAAGTTCAATGTGCAGATCACCACGGTAAATGTTGCATGTCACTATATTTGATAATCAAAAATAATGTTACGAAGGTGGAAAACAGTAAAACGATTTTCTGTTGTTGTATGAGAATCTAGTTAAAAAAATTATATATAATAACTGTATCAGAAATGCTGGCCAATACTCGTCTAAAATGAATCGAGTATTGTAGAGTTCAATGATTTTAGACTATTATATTATAAGGAAATTGGTTGAAGACTTTCCATTTTTACGTTTCACACTTTTTAGATTTGATGAACGCGTTCTTTTATCGGAATATATCGGAGCTAGAATCATTTATTGCATTCACCGAAGTGTGTGGGTATATTAATTTGTAGGTAAGCATACATAGAACGCCAATCAACACATCGACAATTCAACACACCTTTAAAAAGTGATATAAAGTCATTAGAAACGATGAAAAAAATTTAACCTTACCTAACCTAACCTACTTAACCCAGTTAATAAAGTTTTTGTTTCATCACTTTCCATGACTTTATATAACTTTTTAAAGATATGATGAATTATCATTTTGATGATTTATCCGGTCACCGTATTATATGTACAAGTAATGCGCTACGCATTTAAAACCAGTTTTCATAAACATTTAAATTTATTTAACGAAAGCACATGGTTGTGTATTTAACACATTTACCGAGGTATACTGAATATTATTACTAATAATAATCTGTTGTCATATTAACTCGAATTAAGAGTTTCATGGAAAAATCATGAAACTTTTAGCTAATTATTATTTTTAAATTATTCGTTAACATGTTTAGGTTAATCAACACTCATAATCAATTAGTCTTACTTATTACGTACTTACATAAAACTATTATATAAATAACTATTAAAATAGTTTTATATAAATAACTATTTATAATAAATACGTGCTTGTGTGTTCCATTTTACGTTATGTAGGTAGCGAAAAATCAGAATCAAGTGTATAAATTCAAAATTCAAAAAAATATTTATTGCAAAAAAATACAGAGTACAAAGGGTATAGCTTATGGGTTACATCCTATTTCTTCCAGCTAACCCAACAAATACACATTATATTACAAAACCCAACAATTCCATGCTAACAAATGTATGTAAATAAAAAATAAAAAACAGAGGTATTTAATTTATGTATGGTATTCATTTAAGGTGTAGTGACATTTGTTTAAAAGAATTTTTTTTAGTGATTTATAACTAGTTTACATAACTGCAAACGTAGATTCCCATCAAAACTGTAATAACCCATAGAATACTTATTTTTTTTTCAACTTGATCATCTTTAGTGTTGGTGAATAGAATATACATATCTATTAATAACCACAATAACCACACTATTATTAAATCTATCCGTAAACGTAACAAACTCCACAAAAACGTTATTAACAATCCTTATGATATACAACTTCGAAACTTTTATAAAAGATATAGAAACATTTGTACCCAAATAATAAGAAAGGCTAAAGAGATATATTATAAACAGAAAATAGAGAACTGTAATAATGATCCTAAAAAACTTTGGAAAACACTTAAAGAAGCCACTCACTCTCAACCTAATCCTACGAATGACTTAAAACAACTAAAAGTAAATGATAAAATATTTAGTTTTTCTAGTAATCCCGATATTATTGTTAATCATGCAAATAAATACTTCTCAAAAATAGGTGAACAACTCGCAAAAAATATCGATGTAAACCATACCAAATCCAGTTCACTAAGCTGTAATACAAATTTGCCCAACAACTTGCATTTTAGTCTAAAACAAATTTCAAATGAAGATACTAGATTGATCATAAACTCACTAAAAAACTCGTCTTAAACTGGCTTGGACGATATATCAAATATTGCCTTAAAAAAACTTGTATCAGAAATAACCACTCCCTTAACATATCTTATTAACCTAAGCATCCTAAAAGGCCGATTCCCTGACAAACTAAAACACTGAATCATAATCCCAATACATAAAGGAGGCTCTAGAGCGGACATAACTAACTATCGTCCAATTACATTACTAAATTCACTATCTAAAGTCTTTGAAAAAACTATTAATAATCAACTAATCGAATACCTTGAACAAAATAACATACTATCACTCAACCAGTTTGGATTCAGGAAAAATAAAGGCACCTCCGAAGCCCTGGCAACAGTTACCGATTTTCTAAATGAAAACTTAGACAAGGGATCAAAATGCATATCAATATTCTTAGTCCTGTGCAAAGCATTCGATACTATCTCTCACTCTAAACTTTTACAAAAACTATCTAATATTGGTATAAATGGTGATGAACTTACTATTATTAGCGATTACCTGTCAAACCGAAAGCAAAGTGTGAAAATCAACAACTGCAATAGCAATCAATTACCAATTAGCTACGGCGTACCTCAAGGAAGTGTTTTAGGTCCTACCCTGTTCTTAATATACATAAATGAATTATGTAATCTTCAAATAGATGCCAAAATTGTAAGTTTCGCTGTTGATACGATTCTCCTCTTCAAATTAAGTAATTGGAATGATGTATACATAAAAGCTAACAGGGGCATAACTGTGGTTAAAAGATGGTTAAACAATAATACACTAAAAATGAATGTGACCAAAACTAAATACATTGAATTTAGTATTAATCCTTCCTTAAGAAACCCAGAAAATCAAATTAAAATATGTGCTTGCAACCTGACAAATACGATAATATGTGATTGCCCTTATTTAGAACAGGTAACTAAAATTAAATACTTAGGTATTATTTTTGACAGCAATTTAAAGTGGAAACAACATATAACCACTACAGCAAACAAACTTAGAAAATTCATTTACTTTTTTAGACAAACTCGCAACTTTCTCAACCTAAACCAGCTCAAAACAATCTACTATGCACTTTGTCAATCTTTAATAGAATATGGTATCATAGCATGGGGAGGAGCAAACGTTGCCGCCATTGATCCAATATCTAAAGCTCAGAAACTTATAATAAAGATTATCCTCAAACTACCAATCACAAGCAGTTCGGATGAAATCTTTAGGAAAATCTGTGTTATGGACATTAGGCAACTTTATGCCAAAAACATACTAACATACCTCTTCAAACACAAAACTACTTTTGACAATATCCAAACTGCTCGTGATACTAGAACCAAAGGACATAATTTCTTACAAATCCCTTTCGCTAAAACAACTTTTGGCCAGAGAAATTTTAGATATTTTGCAACAAGGCTATATAATGCTCTCCCACTAGCCATTAGACTGAACGATTTTTTTTTGAAATATAAAACAGACATCAAGTCTTGGATCATCAGCCAAGACAGATCCATGATCAAAAATTTTATAAAAATCCCTAAATAAGTATGTACTCTAACTAGATGCTGATTAACAAATTTATCATTTATTATTATTATTTATTATTTTGTATCTTTTTCACAATATCATTTAATGTAATGAAATATTTTATGTATCAAAAAATATGTACACATTAATTCATGTATCAAATACGTCTGTCTTGACACAGGTTTATCCTAGTGAGACAGACATCGAAAAAAAAACCTGTAAAAAAACTTTATATTGATAATAAAAAAAATTAAAAAAAACTACTCTAATGGGAAGGGTGACATTATTTATCAATATCTTACCTTTTAAATTCCACACTGGACAGAGAATGTGTACGAAGTAACTTTGGCTGTTCCACCAAACCAAATCAAATGCGAAAAAATAAACAGCACGCAATTAACATTTTCCTTCCATCACGATACAGCATTAATTACGATTGCCTGCTTCAATAAATTAAACCAATTTCTGACAGTAATATATGTAGGAAGTCTAAGTAGGATGCTTCTTGTACCTACATAACTATCAAAACTCCTTATATCTGCAAAATGTTGTTTATAATATACGATTGACCTATAATTTTTAAAGGTTCGTTTAGATATGATAATCCAGCTCTTAACTGAAAAAATAATTTCAGAAAAATCTTAATTTTTACATGTATTATGCATTAACTTCCTTTTTTACCAAAAAGCTCATTCATAAATTATTCGTAGGTGTACAATAATTATTTCTTACACGGAAGAAACTTCACACGGGTGACACTTCAATATAAAAAACAAATAGTAACCATCATTGAGATTTTCCACCACGAGTTTCAAACTTTCATAGCAAGATGGCCGTGATAGGCTGAAACAGGTACGGTTTAACCCTTCAAGGAAGGACACTGCTAGCCACTAAAATCATATTCCATTAGAATTTCATAAGGACAGATTTGACCAGAGCGTCCACAGATAACAGATTTTTTCTATAATGCGGAAATACGTGATTTGTTCGTGGTTGGAAATAGAAATAATTATTCTTTTCAGTTGGTTTCAAATATGTAGGTAAAAACACATCTGCCCCGATGATGGACACTGTAATGCTGTCCGAAACGTTGGCTAAAGAAGGAGGTAGCGCAACACGGCGTAATACCCTAAAAATATTCACTATAATACTTTTGGCCGAGAAAATCTCAAATCATATCCAAATAAAATATAGTACATTTAAAATTAAAATACTTCGGAATCATTCCGAAATTCCATGAGAAATTTCACAGCATCGTGTCGTGGGACTTGCACGTAAAAGCATTTAAAAGCCTGAAGGGTTAATAATAAAACGTGGAATAGAGTTTAATGCATTATATTTGGCTAATATTATCTGCAGTTGACGCGCGTGAATGGCCGATGGACCGAAGAACAGAAACAGAAGCAATGGCGATGGTCGCCTTAGCCGGTGGCTCTAGTCTTTAGTCTCTAGCTAGTATCTACTGTTGGTAGCCAATAAAGTGATATCCCGCTCCACCTGGTGCCGGGGATGGCCGCAGCCATTTGCTTCTTGTTATAAGACCAGAGAAAGCAATTTCGGATTCAGTCGCCACGGGAAAGCACAATTGCCGACATCTCTAACCTGCTACCAGTGCTACCACTTCTGAAGTATCTTCGTGCAAAGCCCCGCGATGGAATACAGGTGGGTTCCAACATTATTAACGATATTATTTTGCTTGTCGTTTCTACGCGGAGAAAGTCAATTATACGACTGCTAAGACAAACATTTACGTATTATGCAGTATCACTGTACCTGTTAATGCGTTATGAATTCGTTTGATTGATTATTATCACAATACGACGATGTTTACCTTTTGTAATTATTATTGTTTGATTAATTTTACGCAATGTGGTTTTAATTAATTTGACTAGATTGATAACGGTCACGTTAATACGGTGTTATGTACGTTTCTGAATTGTTTAATTAACTTCATGCAATGAAATTATAATTAATATGACAGTTTTTATGCTAAATTAATTCATTCGATTAATTACGTTCTCTATCATACGGTGACGTTCGCATTCATATGTGGTTTTAATTAATATGACAATTTTAAGCATTGCTCGTCATATTGGAATGATCAAGTGCAGCATTTCACTTGCAAGATGTTTTTTAAACGCCTTTCTATGTCTACTGTAATTTTTTTGGAAAACAGGTAGTTCCGGCAGGCAATGCGATACTTATATAACTGCATAAAACACGAGTAAACTATAATTTCGCGTTCATTATAAACTTCCAAATAAACGTATTTACTAAAACATTTCACAAATCGTTGTTGATTAAACTTTTCTTATCTAAAATTCTATTTCGTTTTCAAATTAAATATCAAGTAATGTTATGTTTCTGATACCGGAATTAAACCAACTTAATTATATAAAACTGCACGTTGGTTCAGTGAACACAAAATTAATGAAATGGAAATTTTGTGTGAATTTTTTTGCACAACAATCGTTTTATTTTACTAAGTTCACGTAATAACCGATTGATTATTTTTTGCGCATTATGTTTTTTTTTTCTTTTTGCATCGTTACCTGCTTTGGCGTAGTCCGAGTAAAATAAAAGACCAATTTGAAAATAACCTTTTATTGATAAAATTTATTCATCGATGACCGATTATTTAAATCGGACCAATAAATAAATATTTCACATCGCATAGTTTATCACCTGTCTTTTTTTATCGGTCCTGTATTCCTAAGAAAAAAAACGCATTTTTATGATCACGTAACCATTCGGTTTGATTATATGAGAAGTAGGTAAATTAATCGAGTAGTATTTTAAAAGACAAATTAACAATGGTGTAACATTTCAACAATTTTATTACAAAATAAAATGTTAAATAATTTTATTGTAATGTCAGGTCCAATTAATCAAATAGTTACATAATATATTCTTTTAAAAAACGTCTGCATTCGAGATTCGAGATAGTCCCTACATTAAATGATTTTTCTTTTATAATATCATCAAGATTTTGATCGTATTGGGACATGTATTTTGTCTCCGATGACCTCCAAGCATTGATGTAGGTATTATAGTCCAAGGCAATAAAGGTTATGATCGTTGACTTTGGAGTTTTCGAGTTGAATGTGGAAAGTCAGTGTGGAAATTGTGAAAAGTGAATATATTTTTTGCAGGTAGTTTGGTCTGGTATTTGTGTTAGGTATTGTGTTGGTAGTTGTGTTGGAGTGTTAGGGTACATACGAGTTTACAAGTACAGTATGATGTACAACTTTTCAGGGTTCTCATTACGTCCTTCCTAAAGCTTCAGTCCCATGCGCTCGCAAAAGATTTTTTTTGTTTTACGCATTAGCTTGACGGCCTCCGTGGTTCGAATCCCGGCGTGAGCGAGTAAATTTCATTTGATAATTTGTGTTATTTAATAATTTATTAATTTAAAGCAATGTATAGTATACTTGCGGCACGTTACTGAGTGGAATACACTCTTAGATACACTCGGAATTGAAACATTGCTTGAAATGGCTTTAGCCATGTTTGGTGAACAGATCTCAATAGCCAGGTCCCCTCCTCACTACCTCCAGCCTCACAACATACTCCAATTGATGATGCCATAGTTAGTCTCACTGGCTCCATACCTTTGGGAGCAATCGGCACTCTTGTGCGGTATTTTTTTGTTATTATCGTAAACGTTCCGAGTTCCAATTGCTCGGGTCCATTAGTACTATGCAGAGATGTGCTTTATTTCAAATAAATTCATTTCAAATGGAAATGCAAAATGCAAAATGGGTATTTTCCATTTTGCATTTTAAATGCTTTTCTAAAAACCATTTTGCATTTTGTATTTTAAATGCTTTTCTCAATGCATTTTCCATTTTAAATGCTTTTTTGCAACATTCTTCCTACTATCTCCACTCATCTTTTTTTCATAAGCCCCAAATATCAGTCGGTCCTCAACCTCGCTATGAGAGATAATTTACATTTGTCATGTTGCTCCCTGGTAAGAGCCCTGGCAATTGAGTGATACCATTACAAAAAATACTGATTCAAATAGTGAACATGGGGCCATGACGCTGTAATATTAAATGTTAGATAGCAGTTTCTATGTTTTTACGTTGGCAACATTAGTCCCGCGCAAATTTTTTGTGGTTTCATAATCTGTAGTCGTGGTGTTTTTGGATTTACCATCAAGTAATATATTTGTTCTACATTGATGTCCATTACTAAATGACAAAATTGTTTAAAAATTCTATAATTATTTTAATTGTTTGACCTGAGAAACCATTTTGCATTTTCAATGCATTTTGAAAATAGGTATTTTGCATTTTGCATTTGAAATGCTTTTCTAAAAACCATTTTGCATTTTGCATTTTCAAATGGAAAAGTTTTGACCCATTTCCATTTTGCATTTCAAATGGTTTTGGGTACCCATTTTGCACATATCTGGTACTATGGCATCATCCCCAATGCGAGGAACGTTGTGGGGCTGAAAGAAATGCGGAAGAGAGCGAGATGGAGCATTTAAAATTGAGTAGCATCAGAATATTTAGATTTATTCAATAAGCCCAAATGATGGTTTTTCACCTGGGAGATACTGAGAGTATCTATCACCCCGTGGCTATCATTTAAAAAAAAATCGTTTAATCTATGTGCTAAATGAAATGTATTAAATTTTAAAATACATTTTAATGTAATCTATTGTAAAAATGCTTTCTAGTGATTTTCCGCTGTCAGTCAGTTTTTTCTTCCCTTTGTCATTTATAATTTTAATAACGCAAAAAAATGCCGGTATATTATTAAAATTCTTTCTTGTATTGGTAGACATATTATTCAAGAATAGGTTTTTGCGAACTTGTTTTGGTGTAGGTAACAACAAAGGTAATTTCCATTGGAACATAAACCTATTATCTGGAAATTTATGAAAAAGCTGACGATAAATCGATTAATCATGCCAATAGGTACATTACGCTAAGCTATTTATGAAACGTGTTTTATTTAAGATTGAATTAAAATTCAATGTCACAATAATTGCAATCGAAAACACATTTATTTAATAAATAGGCTGAATATATATAAATATATTATTTAAGTCGTTTCGCGGTCATGTTTTGATTTCTTTAGGCGAAGCCAAATTTCATTCCGGAAATAATAACAGAACTTGAAAAAATATTTCACAGAACTTGAAAATTAATTTCAAATTCTGCGAAACAACCCGTCCTAAGAAATGTATTTTTTCATTACAAGAATATGAACACATATAAGAAACAACTTTTAAAATGTACTCTTTTATGGGTAAGATTATCTGTGACAGTATTACTTGATTAACTTGTTTTCGTTCTTGTAAAATTATTCACAAAATATATACATATTTTTGCGCTGAAATCGAACGATTCTAGTCTCCGTTTGCCAAGCGATTTTTATGCCTATTTCCTATATTTGTGGAGATATAAGGCACACTAAGAATACACACATTTTTCACTTGTTACACAAGAAAATAAACTTCACTTAAGAAAATATTTACGTCTGCATAATATGAAAAACAATCAATAGTGTTTATTTATCTTTGACTCTAAACTTAACTTATTGTATACATTTAAAATGCAAAGCTTTTAACACCTCGATTTCCTTAAAGTTAATTGATTTTTATTACCACTTTCACGTATATGTTTATGTGCGATATATGACTAACTACTTTTTAAAGTTTGTTTCAAACATAAGTTTTAGTTTACTTATCTATATATAATTTTAGGTAAGTTATAATTTTAAATAATAGTTTATTATAAGCTTTCAAATTGTGTTATTACTTAATCGACCAAACATTAAAAAGGTCACATTAGAAAACATTACAGAAGATTTTGTGGTGTTTCTTGCCAAATAACTTTTTTGTGCAAGGTAATTATTATGTAGGAATGATTTATTTGATTTTTAATTGTAAATGCTATATTTACTTAATAACTTTATATGTTTTTAAATATAATAAATAATTATGGTAAAAAGTTACAAAAACAATAAAACGATTTGGAACTGAAACAATATTCTAATTTATAAAGCGTAGTTAATTTTTGTGGTATATTTTTCGTAATGAGAAACATCAAATAACGTTTAAAAAATCATTACGGAATATTATTAAATAATATACCTGGGTGGTTTAATCTGTAATAAATCAACTCGTTTATCTATAAATTGGGTGCCAGGTTTATATCGAGATGAGAAATCGCGCAAAGCTAACAGCTATTTTTTAAGGAGCTATAAATCATCTAGTTTTTAGATATTGTTGAAAAATTGCGACGATCATAAATTTTAGAAATTTATCAAGGACAGCATTTATATAATAAATTTACACATACTGTTCCGTTATGCATGGATAGAGTTTTCAAGTGCAGGTAAGTAATTATCCAAATCAGCTGTCTCTTTCTACGCGTTCATAACCAATTATTATTCGCGTAATACTAGAGATTCCTGTGTAGTTTATAGGTGTAGGTATAAATAGGTATAGCATCTTATTATGTCTTAAATTTGGCCGATGAACAGTGATTAATGACACAGGATGCAGTTTGCCAGGTGGCCAATCTAAAGCGTATGAAGTAACAATATCGACCTGGTACCTAATTATGTTGCTCAGCTGTACATGTTCATAATATAGACCTATCCTTATTCTCAATTATGACCACAGACATAGGAATTAATAGACGAGAAGATAATGGCGAGGGGTAAAATCAACTGTTGAAGAACGAAGGGAGTAAGGCTGACTGTGATACGTCAATAAATCAATCTGACAGTAAATAGGCATCTCGCATTATAATATCACCATTTAGTTCTTAAAAGTAAAATCTGCTTTTGAATGAATAGACATTTCTACATGGGAGCGCAAATTACTCGCCACGTTATGAACTAATTTGCGAAGTCCAAATTCGGCAAAGTAAGGCAGCTTCTATTTTCAGAGTCGTAGTTAGTTTCAGAGTATTTAGTTAAGACACTTTTACAAATGTCTCATAATTTACTTACCCCAGTAAACAACGATGAGCACACTTGAGAATCGCTACATTGTGATGTGATAGTATATGTTTCTAAAACTGATCCATATAATACGGTGTGAATAAGCTTAAAATAAAGTAAAATAATGCTTACTTACGGAATGTAATACGAAAATTGGGTTTATTCTCTTTTTCACATCTATTTTTACAAGTTTTCATATCACAAGTCAACATTTTGCCGTTTTATTTCGTAAAATGAACCGATGATGCCTCGACCATAGTTCGCACAAGAATGATGACGTCACGTTTTCAAATTTCACTTGAGGCCATATGCGAGCCCAGCCGGCTCAATGGAACCGGTATGGGGAGTGGGGATAATACGCTTTTAATCACTTAGGGCAGGTCTACTAATATTCATATGTCTATGATTATGATGTTATTATCCAACTGTTATACAACTTAGAACTTTAATTTATTGGTGTGCCGTAAGTGTCTTTTAAATGCATTAATGCCTTATTTTTTGGTTCACATGTGATGTAGATGCATGATTGTACACACGCACATCTAGTGAACCGTTTACAAAATAAAAGGCACATTCTAGAACGAATACCAAACATGTAGGCAAACATAAACAAACAGGTTATGTTAAGGTTTCAGCCTAGATATTTTTTTATTATTATCGGAGAAATGATTTCCTTATTTCTCGACTTTTAGTAACGGTTTTATTATGAAATACTGACCATTATTTGCTTTGATGAATTTCCGTATAAAAAGAATTTGGAAATGTTAAAATAAACCTGCCAACTTATTCATTTAATTTTGAATCAAAAGCTAAATAGCAGTACTAATTAGATCTTTACAAGCCCGTTAAAGTTGGCGTGGTAAAGCCGGCCTTGAGCCTAGTTTAAGACCGTTTTAACCAAACAAATGTCATGTTAATAAGTCAAGTTTTTCACTGTTCTGACCTTACTTAGTAGTAGATTTTAGTGGAATCGAATTAGGTACCTACATGATTTTTTTCTACAGAGTAGCTGACGCGTACCCAGCTTTGCTCGGTGTTATGAATGTTTGGAGTAAAGTTGTGAATGTTAGTGTAGACACCAGAACATTAGGTGCGTTTTAAAGGTGAACATAATATTGATGTAAAGAATTGAAAAGCTTATTTTTTTATTTATTTTATTTTCACTTGATCGAACAATTTCTTTTTCCGGGCGTTTCTTACTTCTTCCACCATCCTCTTCCTCGTCACACATTCTCCTTACAACCTTTCTTCGATCATCACGTACGCCTCGTTTTACCACAGATAACTATTTGATGCACGTATGTCTCGTGCGTTCCAAACTTTTTTACCATTCACTTCATGTAGTATAATTAAATCCACAGTGTTACTGTAAAAAAATGCATTATAGACTTTAATTCGTCTCCATGTCTCATTCCAGTGAAGAGATAATGCGTTAAGTCTTCAATGGACATCCCCGTCTATATTCTACCATTCTCCATACTGTTACTGTATAAAATCTAGATTTTATTGTCTTTAGTTCGATTGCGTATCTCAATTCAGTGCACAGATAATGCATTAAGTCTTTCTCGGGCGTCCCCGACTTCGTCTACTGTTCTAACTACTATTTAAACACTCCTAGCACTAATAATAGCGAACAAACTTTTTTAAATTTTCAGTGGAGATTCAGTTTTTTAGTCTTGCCCTAGCACACACACACGGACATTGCCTTTTATTTACACACATTTATTAATTATATTATAATATCATGCGAATATAACTTTAAAAAATTATAATCAAATGAGAATACATTTTACAGTAGTTATTGCCTAATAGGAAATATTCAAGGCCAATGTTGAAAATGTAAAGAGAACTAGAGATATTTATTTATTTATTTATAGAATACATGATAATACAATAATACATTTTCTTACATGTGATACATTAAATCACCACACTAGGCGACTGCCTGTCTCGTGGCGATCAATGGTATACAATAGTTAGTATGTGAGGTCTAGTGTTAACATATGAATTAAATATTTATACATGTTTAAAGTATGAAAGATTATATTAGAATGAATTATAATGGAAATAGAAAATATAAAAATTTTAAAGTAGAAAGCAGAAGACAAAAAAAATAAAAAGAATAAAGAAGAAATAAAAATAAAAAAAAAACAAAAAAAAAATTTAGAAGTCTAATATTATGCAGGAAAAGATCAAATACATAACTCTCTTTTCTGGTTGTGTAAGTGTACATGCATGTATGAGCGCGTAAATACGCGTGTACACGCATACATCCACACACACACTTATTCATATTTATAGATGCATACATATTCATACAAAGATATACAAATATATACAAATATATATGTATACATACATACATACACATATATATATATATGTATGTATGTATACATACATACATACACATATATATATATATGTATGCATACATACATACACACATATCATTTAGCAGCCCCCAACCTCTTGTCATGCTATGCTCGTCCGTTCTGACGCCGTGATTTAAGAATTTACAGCTTTCCACGATGTCAATAAAGTAGTCTATTATTTTTAATTCTGTTACTGCAATAGCCACATTCCTACTGGATTGTTGACTTTCGTAGCTCGTCTTAGAAAGAAAATCCATACGCTATATGGATCGCGGGTAACTACTCGCCATGAATTCACATATAAAGATACATTACTATGTATATTTATAACATAACATTACATTTGATTACTGACAATGAATGTGAACCTATTAACAAAAGTAGTATGCATTAATCTTTCTAATTTTTCAGTCAATAGTAACAATTTATCAATATCGTACATATTACATGTGTATTTTATTCAAATGTGTACAGGTGTCGTGATTATGCCTTGTCGGGGTGCCTAGCACAGTCGATCGGCTAAGGATTTATCAATAATGTCGATAACTTGTCATTGTCCCCGAGCACAACTGCAGATCACTAACGTACAAACAACGGTGACCGGATAAATCATCAAAATGATAATTTATCACATCTTTAAAAAGTTATATAAAGTCATGGAAAGTGATGAAACAAAAACTTTATTAACTGGGTTAATTAGGTTAGATTATGTTAGGTTAAAAAAAAATTTCATCGTTTTTAATGACTTTATATCACTTTTTAAAAGTGTGTTGAATAGTCACGGTGTTGAGTTAGCATGGAACCACAAACAACAGTTGACAGCGAATAAAATAAGACCACAACAGTCTTTGTGAACTGTCGTTTGTTGGTTGGCGGTCTGTAGTCGGCTCGGGAACGATGACAAGTTATCGACACTATTGACAAATCCTTTGTAAATCGACTGTGCCAGGTACCCAGGTCGATATTAGTGCCTAGCTAAGCAGATTGCCTGTTCTACGGAAACTTTTTTGTTTTGATTTGTTCCAGTAATACATAAGTAGTAAATAGTAAAATGAATATCAATAAATTAGTTTCGACGCAAATTTATTACAAATAATTAATTTACTTTACAAATATCAAGATAGACTTTAAATCACTGAAAAAAAATGGTTTCACATCTAATTTACCTGTCAAATAAAATCGCATTGCAATCTGTGGATTTATTGTGCTATAGTGTATATTTTGCTTACTTATGCTGAAGAATATTATCGTTAAAGCCCTTCTTAGCAATCAAAGTAAATTTACAAGAGCTATTTACTTACTAATGTCTGAAATTATATCTGTGTAGTTTACCTTTCGAGATCTTAGATAATGTGGCGCGCAATTCACTACGGAATTTATGAGATTTCATCAGAATTTAATAACTGTGCACTTCCCTCAATTTAGCTGATGTTGGGAGTAGGTAGTCATCACCCACCACCCACCGAGTATCAGTGAATATCTCATTAATCAGAAATGAAATGTGCAATGCAATTATCCTTTTTTTATTCCGGCCTTACCTTAGAACATCAGACCATCGTGGTACCTTCCTACTACTCTATTTATACCTTCACTGGCAATATCCTATATTTTTAAAATGGCACAAAACATTAAGTTTAGCATCATCCGGTAGTCTAGCACAGTAAATCACAACTTTACAATATCGGATCGATCGGCAAAATTATCGACGATTTTGTACCGATTTCCCGAGCACGGTCTCGCTTTTGATACCCAGACCAATATTGTTAATTCAAATTGACATACGTTGGCAACACTGGCGCATCTGTCTTTGAATCGACATTTCTAAAAGTCGACGACTACGTAAAAGTTAAAAATGCTAATACAGAGATTGACAATGTCCAATTAAAATAAGAACTTTAATATACATCGGCAGTTGGTGCTTTTTTACACTAAAAAGGGAGTTAGTTCATGAGGTATTTAGTTGTGTTATAAGTATTACGACTAACAACTTTTGTTTCTCCAACTTGGAACGGAATCAATTGATCGCGTCTTAGATTAATTATTATTTTTTTTTTTTAAAAGAAAGACAAACATTCCCAGGTTACGAATAACCCAACAATGTTTGAAAATCTCCTACTACCACCACAGAAAGCCGAAAATGTTGCTTGTGTTGTGATGGAGGACTTAGCCAGCCGAGGAATCGAACACGCGACGCTCGGCTGAGACCCAAGCGCTATGCCCACTCAACCACTGACCGGTCTTAATTGTCAAAATTAATTGATTAAATCTATGGATCGTGTATATGATTTCTTTCAATTCTAAGGGTGTAGTTAGTTCACCTCAATTCTTTAATACGCCTGTTATTTTGCATAACGAATGACATCATGAGGCGGGGCTGAAAGTAGCGGTATTTGTCTACCGACTGTCGGAATCATATTCTGACCGTGCTTGCAAATATCGCTAACTGACCATGGATGCTATCGTTCGATCGTTCATGCCAGACGTTATACTTCACTATAAATGTGTTTTCTTATTTAAGGCGTTAGTTACTGATTCGATGAAATATTCAGATATATTTTTGAATACTCACCACACACGTAGACAATTATTATATTGGATGTCATGCTTTCAGAAAGTGTTTGGCTATGTGTTTTCGCTGAAATTAATAATAGCACCGGTTTTACCAATATCACTTCTCTTCAAAACAATAAAGTGTGCATATGAAGCGCTTATATATTATTATATTATTTTCTACTCTCGTGAGTTGCCAGGTATTTTAGGTATCGTATTCTACTTTCCACCAGGAAGGTAGGTTATTAGCTTTTTTTACTGCATTGTTCCGTTCCTATGAGCCCTTTACTTTTCACGTGATACCTGGCCACTTTCGTGAGATTATTATTATTATTTAATAGTAACAATCATCCGATGGTAGAAGTAGATTATTTGTGAAATCACAACCCGCTTATTACAACATCAAATATTTGCAACCCATTTAACCGTAAAGAATATGATAGAATTTTTGTTTGATTGGAAACCTCTGTCTCATCAGGTTGACTATTTTTTAAATGAAATACAAACAATAAATGGTCCTTGAAAACACTAAAAAGTGGTCCGTGGTCCCGCTAATATAAGACAGCACTTTCAAATAATTAAAATTAGAAATAGCACGTTTTTAACAATGATTTTTAATCATTCAAATTAAGTGGCGATAAATTGAAAATGATAAGGTTTCCAATGGGATTGGCCACGGCTCTAAAATGCATTTTTACTTTGCCGAGGTACCTAATTTAGTTTTTTTTGTCCTATCACTTTTTTATCCTGCAATATGTATTTATAAATAATTTAGCAAAACACGACAAATTTTCGATTACCATTTTTTCGTGGGGAATCACATATGATGTTTCTGGGTGCGCGGAATTTTTTCTCAGCGAAGTTCCGTAACAGCCCCCCCCCCCCCATGGAAATAGGAACCGTCAGGTATTCAGTGGCCCGCCAGTGATTCAAAATCGTCAATTTCGCCCAACTGTTAAAAAGGTTGGGCAGCCTTGAGCTATACAATTAGATGTGCTATTGCATACTAATATCTCGTCGAAACGTGTTCTACTATTATTAGAACGCGATAAGCGGTCCGCGTAGACCAGATTCGGTAGTTTTTTTAGAGCCTTGGGAGCGCTGGAGGTCAGTTGGAGGTAAAAAAGTAGAACCTATTGTTTCGCTTCGTGCCTCATCTAAATATAATACATCAATGAATAGTCCTACTTTTAATAGACAACAGGAAACCATTTGCACTTAAATTTATAAACTTAATTACCTACTCCCAAAGCATCGTAGGGTATAACGAAACCAGCACGTATAAAAATGAGTATTGCTCATTTATTATAGTAAATTACGAATCTATTATCACGATGTCGGAACACGTGTTTAAAAAGCTTATCAGGAAACCAGTAAATTCATTCGTTAAAGGCCTGCAATTTCGTTTTACCCGGATTACCAATAATTTAAAGAGATTGTTAATAAATTAGCAATACTCAATATTCTCCGTGTGGTTGAGAAGTGTAAATAAAATATTGAAAGGTACCAATTTAAATGGAAATTATAAAACATTGGAGGGCATGGGAAAAATGTACGATTTTCGTGAAATAATTATTTAACTTCTTTTATTAGAATATCGTGCACCGGGTTTTGCCACGACAATCACGAGAGTAAAAAATTAACGTTTTATTACTCATTTTCAATACCTACCGTAAATTTTGAAGATCTTTCAACGAGTGGAAAAATAACTTTCGACGAACAAATGAATTGCATTTTTACCAGAGAAAGTAAATAGTATTATCTACAAAATAATCGAATTTTGGTCTTAAATTTAAACCGATATTAAGCATCACGAATTTATTGATTTCTTTTAAATTGTAATGGCATTTTGGGTGATGTTGGCATAATGACGCATAACATCGGAATCTTTTATTAATTCTGGCCGTTATGTAGAAAATTAACTGACAGTTAAGACCTGTTTTCGGACTTTTGAACTGGGTTTAGCCAAAATCTCCAGATTACAAGGCCGGGACACTCATTCAAAGCAGCCTCCTAATTTGTATAGGATATTGCAAAAAGTGTCGTTTTAAATTATTTTTTCAATTTATTCTATACATTAAAACATCTTGAAATGTTGTAGATAATTTAAAAAAATAAATAAAAATACATTTTTTGAGGTTCTCATACAAGTTAGGAGGTTGATTTGATTCAGTGACCCGGCCTTGTGATCTAGGATGTTTTGGTTTAGTAGGGTTTGGTACTAATCCCCGCTACTAATTTATACTGCTATATACACTAACTCCGGGAAAAAGTCCCTTTAACCGCATGCTCTTTCTACAGCATGATAATGTTGATTAAAAGAAAAACAGAAAGCACAGATAAAATTTCAAATAATATCATTAATTTTAATCACATGCTCATTTTAATTTCGCCTAAAGTATAAAATCATGTAAAATATTCAAACTAATATCGAGCAGTGAATAAAAAAAGGTTTAGTTGATGTGAAAGTTTGCGGTCTGCGTTCACACTCTGTTTGAGCTTGCCGGTTCATTGGATACGGTGGAATACAAGTCACTTACCATATTCTGCAGAATACAAAAAATGCATTTCAAATATACTCTTTCCCCAAACCACACGGAGAAAAATGATCATTGCTGATACAAATCCTCCCAAATTGAAACTTGGTTAATTTCCACTTGTCAGATTCCATTTCATTCATCCATTCATTTATTTATTCATTCAATCAAGAAAAGAAAATCGAAATTCAAATAGATCTGATTTAAAAAGATTTTTTCATTTATTTATTATTTTTACAAACCTTACCATTACTGTGTTGTTTGGGGTAATGTCTAGGGTAGCTACGATTTGGGGCACTTTCTTTATTGGTTGAACTCGTAGAATAAAGAAGAAAACTATAAGCGCCTTCCATACAAATTTTACTTGACTTAGTACCTTCGATTCTAGAATATTTAGCACGCGGTCTGTCTCTCTTACAGTTGACATGATATCAATAGTAGGAAATATTTTGTTAAGATTTATGGGGTTATTTATATTGCCATGTTATCCTTCTTGAAGCATAGTTTCGTACATCCTTAAATCATCAGGGAGATTTAAAAGATTCAAATAAATTTTGTGTACCAATAATACAATGTCACAGAAGTTGATTGCCGTGGGTTGGTTGGTAATTTTTAGAAATACCCACAATTTTATTCTCTGTCAGGCTTGAGTCGCCGCAAAAAAAGGCACCAATTTTTCTTCGTCATTGTTACTATGGGCAAGGTTCTTTAAAGGTGAAATCACCATGTGACTTAATGTTTACATAACAAAGAATTCATTTCATTGTTTTGAATTATCACTTATCAATCGTACCCAAGTCAAAACTAGAACTACAAAAAAATGAAGGTGATTTCGACTGTTTTCCAAAATTATTTTCTCATTTCTCTTATTTTTTGACGAAAAGGTGTTTTCCAAAATGATAATCCATAAAAAAAAACGATTTTTTACTTTTGAAAACTATTTATTCTACAAATGCAGAAATCGTAATAAAAGCAACGTCACAAGTAGGTACCTACCGCCATTTTAATAGTAGCGGAAATTTCTCTATCCTTCCATACGTGAAGCATTATGAAATTTATCTAAACAATATGCAAGTGCGTAGGCAGTAGACGTGTTAGGTGGTAAAGTTTATGACATTGAAAGAAAGTAACGATGAAAGTATGTAAAACACTTTTCTTTGTTGTGCATCGCTTGTTAATACGGAACAACTTTACTTTCATCGTGATTCAGAACATTAGATTCATCTATTTAAATGACTATGCAGATTTATTGTTTGATGCGTGGCTAAATTACCAGATACGAAAATTAGTCTGAATGAAGTGTTGCAATAATTCATAAGCAGGTACCTACCAACGTCGATTTTCAAAACAGTATGTAAAACATTCAAGTATCTACCTACTTACCAATTAATAGTGTAGAAGGTGACTATTTATTTTTATTTAACCTAGAAAGTAAGTTCCTACTTCCTTATCTAACTGCCTATTTAAGTACAGAAAAGTTTCATGGGTACCTACCTATTCAAATTATTTTTATGCAATTTAAATCAGTAATATTATTATTATTAGACAACGAGTTGTTACTTATTCGTTTTGCTGGTGTTATAATAAACTGCAGCGAATAATAATTTGTTAGGAAATGAATTTAGGAATGATTTTCTAAATCTGCGATATAAAAAGATGAAATTTGTAATTAGATTCCCATCGCGCAGGCTTTGAAATACTAAAAAAATACCTTTTTGCATAGTAGGTAGGCATTGACTCGGTAAATTATCTAGGTAAGTACAAATATCTACAATCTAGGTAGATTACACCCATTTTTCTTGTTCAAGTCACACTTCCGCAATTCGTTTTACTATAATAGGAAACTTTTTCAGAGTTTTCAGTACATAAACGCATTAGCATAGTTCAATCTATCAATTTAACACTGTCTGTTGTCTGTTCAATAGCTATTATTTCAAATAATTTAGTGAATTAATGACTCATAATAAGAGATATATGTTAGTTTTCCAGTGGGCAATGAGTTTGCTTGTTTACCGCAGCGTTGTAATGGATCGTTGACAAAACTACCAAATTATTTTATTTAATTAATTTACTATTCAACGTAGCACGCACATATCATTCTCTCTTTTCGAAAGTTACGAATTAAATTTAAAAAAATTAAAATAGTATGTAGGTAGGTATTACGTACCTACTCAGTTTTCTAATAAACATAACTATATTGTCATGTTACGTAGTATGAAAATATAATTGTTTACTTAGTTCTAGCTTTTTGCATAAATTTGCCAGAATTTGAAATGCCGTACCAATGAAAATAATAATAACATGACATAAAATGATTGAAAATTTATTTAAAAAATACTTTTTATGAATAAAAACATACTACCAGTGGTTTTTCAATCACCAATAAAATAAGGATATATATAGATAGTATACCTATATGTACCTACATTTAAGTTTGGGTACAAATAATTAAAAAGTATTAGGTACCTATACGGAGAAAACGTACTGATAAAAAATATTGCTAATTTGTTAAGATACAATTTATTACTTTTACAATTATTCCGTTAAAAACAGGAATGCAATGAATGAATGAATTGATATGTTTTCCGTTAAACTTGTAGTAAGAGAGGAATGTATTATTGCGCTGTGGGAACGCGTGTTTATAAAAATATTAATATTTTTCCTCATTATATATTATCAAAGCATGGTGCAGGTGCATGAACACGTGTTTCGATATGCTAGGAATGTACTAAAAGTTTATATAATTCTCTATGGTTATATTTTCGGGTTTTTGGGAGATGTATTTTGTCATAATTTTCCTGATTTTTTTTAACATGTTCAATTAAACTTTCAATTTAAATAGTAAACATTTCCCTATAAAATGTCGGACTTACGTCATATTTCCCTTAATGCACCAAAATTATGAAAGAAAAATGATATAAGAGGGTAATTTAAAGATGCGGAAATCTCCTTATTACTTGGCTTTTTAAAATATGGGTATTGCATGTCGATAAGAACATATTAAAGGAGTAGTACCTACCTTTGTAAATTATCGTCCAATGATTCTTGTGTATGATATAAGACATAAATATTGTTATTGCTCCCACTTCGGAGGCGAGCAGACTGCAGAATGCAGACGCATTGGAGAAGGTACCTACGCGGTAGGAGTACGTTACGTGACGACACCAGGTGGTAAACCGGTAGATATATGTACTTATTTGTACTTTACTGGGTTACTGGAGCTGCCAAGTAAGAGGGAGTTTGGTGGATAAGTACCATCTCCTCGCAGTTCAATAGGTACCTACCTAAAACATTTTTTTTCTGATATTATTTTATTAAGTTTTTTTGAAAGTGATGAGTGATGGCACAATAGGTACATCATTACTTTTAAAGTTCCACGATCGAAAGTACGTAACTATTGCACAGTAGAGAGGATTTCAAGCCCAACAATCTTTTAATTCCTCGTTTTGACCCAATATTTCCTATCATTATAATTTAAGAGAGCTTTATATTACATTTCTGATGAAGCGGCTAAGATATGAACAAAGATATTAGAAGAACGAGATATGCTATGTTGGCCGCCGGACCGTAGCCGGAGTACTAACTAATTAGGGTACTTTGAACGGTATCGGGACGTGTACGAACAGAAATCTGTTCTATGTATTAGTGCGGATACCTTAGCGATGCCTTAGCGTAAGCGAAGGTGTGCAGTAGTATTGGTGAACAAAACCGGCGACACTCGGCAAAACAATTCCACTCAGTACGAACTGCGCGTAGCACATCTCGTTCTTCTAATATCTTTGGATATGAACATACCAAACATGTAAGTTGATGTATCTAGTATAAAACCTTTAAAAAATTGTCAAATTATTCAGGTATTGTTGATCAATTTGCTCAAGCAGCTTACGTTCTAATGTTTTTCATCGAAGAATTTAAAATCAGAAAACTAAATGCTTTAACTTCTACCATGTGACATTAGAAATTTACAAAGATAGATAAAAATACATTTACAATTAAATAAAACTGCACCATAAGAAAAATAGAAATCTTTGCCAAACATCAAAAATGTAAAAAAAATGTGCAATTCAACTATAAATATCTTGGAGAAAGGTTTTTTAATACATTACCAGAAAGTATCAGAAATACAAATAACTATAATGATTTTAAATTTCATTTCGAAAACACTGAAAATATAAAGTGAATGCTTTAAGATCATTAATAAAGAAATAACATACATAATAATGCATCGCCCAGCCTAGCTCTACTATAGTGCTACATCTTATATGTAAAGCGCGCTCTACACTCGCGGCGCGAACGGCCGCGAAGGCCGTGAAACACGAGTGTGGATCTTGTTCACGCCTTCGCAATCTTCGCATTCGCGCTTCGCGCCATTCCCCGATTTTTGTCGGTTTTTTGGCCCGCGACAAAGGGTTTGCGGCGAACAAGACTGAAGCTTTGCGAGTGTGGATGGACACAGTTCACGCGCAGATCGCGGCGTATGTTCACGGCGTGAATTCACGGCGCGACTTCGCGCGCGAGTGTAGAGCCAGCTTAAAATGATTACTATGTATATTGCACCATATTTTCTGTAAATGATGAAACATATTTTTTTTAGCACAAAGGATAACAAATTATTATAAACAATAATTAGTCGTCTGAAATATCCATACAAATTGAAAATATCTCTGGAGTAAAAATAAATTCCGCCGACAGGAATTGAACCATCACCTTCTGAAATCCGGTCAGGTGCTCTGAACCACTGAGCTACATCGGCTTATTCCCAACCCGCCAAATTATTCAATATGTACTATGTACTTGAATCAAAAATTTCTGCTTATTATTTTTTTTCACCTGTAAACAACTAACTTTATTTTTGTGGGAAAGTCTTTGTTAGTGCTAAATTTTCCACTAGTTGGCGTCGAGACATTATATCTACATTTGTTGGTGATATATTTTGACTAGTCAAATATTATTATTTTTTAATGATAAACTAATATTTATAAGACAAGTTTATTAGTAAGAATAATTCAGGCGACTAATTATTGCTTATAATAATTTGTTATCTTTTGTGCTGTGCATA
Source organism: Hesperophylax consimilis (assembly GCF_061612785.1). NCBI lineage: Eukaryota > Metazoa > Arthropoda > Insecta > Trichoptera > Limnephilidae > Hesperophylax > Hesperophylax consimilis. The sequence goes on along the minus strand of NC_142839.1, from coordinate 2,299,575 downwards.
AAAACCTTGTCTTATAAACATTAGTTTATAATTAAAAAATAAAATTATTTTTTTACTATAAATATTTAAAAATAAGTCGAGGAAGAGGTAATTTCTTGTTTCTTTGGATATGTCCAAGTTATTAGCAACATATTAAATACTCTAAATACAGGGTTTTCCAATAAGAGGTGTTATTTTGATAATCAATCGTAAAAGATCAATGGTTTCGTTGCTTGTGTGGCACGTAGCGCCCTTTTATTGAAAGTAAACGTTGTCCAGATCAATACCATTCAATTCAAAAAATTAAGGTCCAATGACTCCGCCGGACCATAAACCGCTCCAAACAGTCACACGGTGAGGATAGAGAGGCTTTTCAACCATAACTCTTGGATTTTCCGAGCCCCAGATGCGACAATTTCGCTTGTTGACGAAGCCACCGAGGTATAAATGGGCCTCATCACTCAAGATGATTTGCATTTGATTCACTCAAGTGAATTTTAATAATTTCAATGCATTGTTGAAGCATGTATCGTTCTAATTTTATTAATGGCGTAGTTTCTACTTGTCAAATAACAAAAAATGACAGCTTCAAAAGTAACATCTACCGAAATAACGGGCTATTCAAAATAACACTTATTATTGGAAAACCCTGTATTATGAGAAATTGTGGGTTAATTTGTGAGCAGTTGAAATACAACACAAAACGTTTTCTCCGCATATTGTGTGACCGGAGAAATTTTTTATAACTGGTCTATGGAAAGGATAGAAGTAGAGCTAATATGTGGTGGAGTAAACAAGAATATTTTGTTCGTGGGGAAATTAAGTTCTTCTTTAGTAGATTCTGGCGCAAATCAAAGACTCAGAGGGCAGTTAGTTCTGCTTGCACTATAAAGGTAAGGATGAATAAATTGTAAATGGGAATTTTATAATCTCTCGCACCGTTACACTGATATTTAGGAAACAGGACAACGGTGACAAATCAACACAAAAGTCATTAAAAGTGATGAAAAAACTTGGTTAAATGGGTTATGTTAAGTTAGGTTTATAGGTGAGTTTTTTCATCTCTTTTAATTACTATGTATCACTTTTCAAAGGTGTGTTGAGTTGTGATGGAACCGATATTTATTTTACGTTTGAATTTATTGCTACCTATTATCCATACACGTCCAATGTCGGGAACCCTGTTCCCATAAATAACCAACTCTCCTGTTCCTTCGTTTTACCTGATCAACTTTCATTGAATGACAAGATTTCTAAATAAAAACTTGATCAAATTTGTCGAAAGAAGGTGTCGAGTTAATCAACTAAAATTGACACATCTGAACCCGCTATAAATGTCACGGACAAAAAATAATTTATGTGATCTTTAAAAAGTGTTGCTTGTTATATAAAAAAAAGTTAAAAGTGGCATGTTGCATTTCATGCTACGCATTTCGAGTGCATTGTCTTGACATTAACTTTAATGCAAATGGGTTTTCTCGCGGTGCCTTTACAGCCCGTTGAGACCGCCCTGCAACGCCCCGGGACACATGTGGACTCGTTTATAAAACCTTTTCACTTTCATTTTATTTTGCAATACTTACCTACCTTAAAAACGAACCAAACAAGGTGACACACGCTGAATTATCCCAGAACTAGGTCTTAACAGAATCTCTACGTGTGGCTGGTCACAGGTGTGACTTTGTCCATACTTCAATATAAATCAGATCATTAAACGATTTGTAGCATGACTATTATTTTTACTTATGAAACCATTACATAATTATTTTGTAGACGCCCATGACGGCGTGATATTCTTTGACATGTTTTAATCTACCTAATGAATAAATAAATACCTAATTTATTGGATGCGAATTGTACTTAACGCAAACATTGATTCATAAAATAGGTCAGCATAATAGATTGCGTAAATTATTTTTTGTGCATATTTGTTACATCGTGTGACATAACTAGCTGATGTTTTAATTATTATGAATCGAGCATTCATTTTAAAAACGACAACGTTTTGTCGTACCTACTCACTAACGTCAGAGTCGTAGGTAGGTACTATACAGTATAATAATAATTTGTCGTACCCTGTTACATATTTTGGCGAAATCTTTGATCTTACGATATTCCAAATATAAAACTGCCAAAAAATCAGTAGCTACGTATCGCTAAACAACCGACATGAAACAAAACAAAAAATTATCTGCACACAAAAATAACTACTGATTCAAGGAACTAGAACTCCGTTCCAAAAAATCACGGCCAAAGTAAAAAAAAACTTCAAAATATCTTCATCATTGAATTACGTAACTACGTCAATAACAGAAATCTTTGAACAATTCGAAGTTCCAAGTATACAAAAAAGCTATGCCAAAAACATTCTGGTTCATCATTTGAAAGGTTCTATGATAAACTCAACACACCCTTAAAAAGTGATATAAAATCGATGAAAAAATTATATAAACCTAACCTACGTAACCTAGTTGTATTTCATCACATTTCATGACTTAATATCACTTTTTGTAGGTGTGTTGAATTGTCATTTTAATGGGTTATCTAGTCACCCAAAATTAAAAAAAAGACAAAAACATTTCACATGATCATAAAACCAGAGCAAGATAAATAGACAAGTTAAATATACATAAATGTAACCTTTGGACAAATAAGCTCTGAATTGGTTTGCTGTGTAAAGTTAAACAGCAAACTCCCGCCTAGTATCAAACAAATTAAATCAATGAATAACTACATTATGTCCAGCAAAGGAATTATCCGTAAAATAACTAGCATTTAAAAAAAACATCGTTACTGAAAATACTCTACCCATACCTTGAAGTTGAACCATAGAAATTGCTATAAATCCTCTATCCAAAACCTAGTTAGCCTCAGTCGTTCATTTATGGCCTCAGTACAGGATACTAGCGAGGAGATTCTATATTTTACAAAAAATTTTAAAATGTCAAAATAATATAGTCATTATCATAAGTAAACCACTCACGTGGTTAAAAAAACTAAATGCATGTATATAAGATCACCGAGCTTGAAAATGTGGAACTTACCTAAAATAACTGCACATAATTTTGATTGTATACATAAAACAATGGATAATATTTGCTGCTGTGAAAAAATTGATTTTGCTAACGAAAGTATATACCTTGGCATAATCGTAGACAATAACTTTAAATGGGACAAAAGTGTGATCAAAATTTGTAACCAGCTCCGATGTTTGGCGAGTAATTTTTATAAATTAAAATTTGTATTGCCTCGATGTACTCTCAAACTTATATATCATTATATGGTCGAATCAATACTTAGATATGGAATTCGAACTTGGGGACACTCGAGTAATATTAATATTAAATACATTCAAAATCTACAAACTGCTATAATTAAAAAAATTGTTAAACCTAGCATTTACAAACATAGAAACAACTTAAAATTACTGTATGGCTCTGAGGGCCTACTCCCAATTAAAGGGCTTCTCTGGTTTATTATAATTATGGATAATGCGGGAGAAAATGCGTACAAAAAGCCATTGGTGCATAGTCACAAAACAAGATTTACTGAAAAAAAGGCCTAAAAATTCCACTAATATCAAATAAGTATTCTATCAATGACTCTTCCTCTATCAATGACCCAATTATTAACATTGACCAACTCGAGGAAGTTCAGGACTCTGGACTTGCGCACATTCACACAATTAAACTAACGGAAAAAGAAGTGCAATCGAGTCTAAAATCGATAAACATAAACAAGGGTGCGGGTCACGATGGAATACCGGCGTTTTTCCTTAGATCTGCTGCGTCGTCACTGTGTGTGCCGCTTACCATAATATTTAATAAATGCCTGAGTGATGGGGTTTTCCCTGATAGGTGGAAGTTGGCCTATATTATACCGGTCCACAAGGGTGACTCGCGTCAAAGAGTGGAAAACTATAGGCCAATATCCATTCTCTCGGCGATCCCTAAACTATTGGAAAGACTTGTCCATGACAATATATATCCCCAGCTTGCTGCCAAAATTACTGAACAACAACACGGGTTTGTAAAAGGCAAATCTACCACGAGTAATTTACTTATTTACTCAAATTTCTTATTTACTAGCATGGATCGAGGCCACCAGGTAGATGCAATATATTGCGATTTCAAAAAAGCTTTCGACAAGGTTGACCACCTTATTCTTATTAAAAAAATTATGTACAACGGAATTAGAGGAAATTTATTACGTTGGTTTATCTCATATTTAACAAAAAGACAACAAGCCGTATCATTACGAGGACACACTTCTACATGGGAACCAGTTACTTCTGGCGTGCCACAGGGGTCAATCCTGGGTCCGCTGTTGTTTATTCTTTTTATTAACACTGTAACTAAATGTTCCATGCATTGTTTATATCTTTTGTACGCTGACGACATAAAAATATTTGCCATTGTTCGAAATTTAAACGATTGTCTTCTCATACAAAGCGACTTAGTAAGGTTCGAAACGTTTTGCAATGAAAACAAAATTTACCTAAGTTACAATAAATGTAAACAAATAAGTTTTACTAAAAATCACAACGCTATCAAACACAACTATTGTATTGGTAATTATTTACTCGAGCGCGTTTACTGTATAAGAGATCTAGGCGTACTTTTAGATTCCAAACTCCACTTCGATGCGCACATAGATAATATTGTGAATAAAGCTTACAGCATGCTAGGATTTGTCATCAGAAACAGCCGTGAATTTCGAAAACCTGAAACATATCTTCTTCTTTACCACACTCTGGTCCGTTCTCAACTTGAATACTGCACCTCCATATGGAATCCACTTTACGATATCTATAAACAAAATATTGAAAATATTCAAAAGAAATTTCTGCGATGCCTCAATTACAGAATGAGCGCACCCAAACGTGGGTACATAAATATGCTCTCGAGTTATAACGTCTCCACTCTATCTAACCGGCGAACATACCTTGATCTCATGACTCTGTATAAAATCTGTAACAACGTTATTGACTGTCCCGACTTACTGAAATTGATAAACTTCAAAGTACCACCCAGAGTAACAAGGCTTAACGACTTATTCCACATTAGCAGGACGCGTACAAATGCTGGTGTCAGAGATCCAATCAGAAGAATGTGCGAATCACTTAATCAGAATCAAAACCTCAAGGACTCTGACTTATTTTTTGATACACGCACTACTTTTAGTAGGAAAATAAAGACTGTTTTCCTACAAAGTTCAAAGTAAACAACTTAGACATACTTCGTTTAAATATATTTATATATTTTTTACTTTCTGTTTAACATTGTTTATCTATTTATATATATATATATTTTTTTTGTTTTACCCTCTAAATTTTTTCAAAAATAATTTGTAAATTCTTAAAAGGATATTGCGCATTTCTTTCATATCTCTATTTGTAAAATAATATTCTTATGTATATATTTTTTCCCCTATTTATAAGTGAAAATATTTGTAAATGTTTTCTGCTGTTTAAGTTAATTCGTGAGAAATAGTTTGGATGCAGGTGAATTCTCTAGTTGATGTTTCGTATATATTTTTGTCAATTGATATCTGTATCTGTTTTTTCTCCTTAATAAAAAAAAAAAAAAAAAAAAAAAAAAAAAAAGTATGGTAGCAGAACACTTGACTATTTGATACCTGTGATTTATAACAAATTTAACGAAAACTTTAACTTGAAAAATAATGAGGAACCCTGCCCTAAACTGACAAAAAAGTGGTTAATAAATGAACAAAACGTTTATCTATCCTAAACATTATATTTGGTATTAATATTTAAACTTAAGCTAATGTGTATTATGTTATAACATTAAATGGTAGAACCTACAGACAAGCTGATTGTCACAGCTTTGTGGGACTACCCATATCTTATATTGTATTAAATTTAATAAATAAATAAAAAAAAATAAAAAAAAACGTCATTATTGAAAAATGGTCATATGGGAAAAAAACGTGTCAAATATACCTCCTTCAATTAATCTATTTTTTTAAATGTGAAAAACTCAATCTAATGTAATTGAAGATGGAACTTTAACAAAGCTTCAATAAGTACTTTATAATCTAACTTAAAATTACTAAAGTGTTCGACTGACCATATATTTTATGTTTTATTTCCAGGTGTTTAAAGATTGCCATGATGGTGACGACCTTGGCTGTAGTGGTGTCAGCCCAATTCGAAGAACTCCAACAGAGACAACAAATTCTGCCTATTCCACAGGTAGTCATTTTAATTATTACCATATTGTATTTCGTCATCATTTCCCCGCGGCTGCATCTCATTTCCTCAATTGTTAACTCACGGAGTGTAACAAATCGCAGAAAAAACGCTAAATGCAATATTAAATTTGTAGAACACGTAAGAAGAATATTCGCAGTGATGAACACATCTGTGGTGGATACCTTCTCTCGAAACAGCGGTTTCTCCTATTATCGATTTTATGCTGGTTTTAAAAATGCATTGTTTCGTTAGAAAGTATGATAACATTTTGCAGTGGGTTAGAACACTTTTATTGTCGCAGCGCTTATATTAAGAGATCTTGCAGAAGTAGCTACCTACTGACCTACTTTTTTTCAAAATAACTGCAATAATCAGAAAACAGTTATTGTTACTCTTGACAGTTTTTATCACAAAACCGTTGGTACCTACCAGAAAACGATTTTAACGAAGTAACAAGTACCTAACCAGCTTCTTCAGTCAATATGTAAAAAAAAATCCATCTTGTGTTTGAAAAATGGAACATATAACTTTTTTTTTGATTGATTTAAGGAGTCATAAATAAACCATACACGAAGGAGTTTTAATTTATTTTAGACGCATTAAAATTACCTACTCGCTACTTGCCAAATATTACATTACCATTGTGCAATATCTGGGCTTAAATAGTACCTACCTCAAAAAGTGCATTCGTTCGTTATTTTGCAGTAGGTGTAGGTAGGTACCTACGTACTAGGATGTAGCCTAGATAAAAGGAGCACAACATAAAAGTATGTATTAGAATGCTAATTAGTAGGTACCTGGGGCCTTAGCATGAGAATCGATCGAACTTAACGATATCGGATTGCTAAGCGTATCTACCGACCATTTTATAACGACTTCCCTAGCATGAGAATGCTATTGATAACTCTAACGACATCGATAAGGCAATAAATACAAATCGATATACGCTGGCAATACTGGGACGGAATTGTCTATGAATTGAATAGACGTCAAACGTCAGATTTCAAGCGTGACCATTTTAACCGCCGTGTTTGTTTTAATATTTTACGATGTCGCAAGCAATGGTAGCTGGGTAAGTTATTTATTTATCTTTTTATGTGAAAGAATTTCCATTATTATCAAAGAGATATACTTACATTCTATTGTGTCAAAATTTTGAAGTTATTTTTACTAATATTTCAATCATACGCAGTATTTTAAGATATTCAAAATGCTGATATTATGATTTCAGGAAGAGAGTAAGGTCGACGACCAGTCAAATTATCATCTCTTGTTTCAGAGATACACGGCAGTGGAACGTGAAAGGGTTTGTTTACTCCAACGACAGTTGGCGAGGTATTTATTTGCTATACATCTATACAGGCTTTTAAAAACATTTAATGTACAAAACTGAACAAATTAAATTAAATATTGCATTATTTAATATGTCACTTGAGAGATTGCGAAGTATGTTCACAAGGGATGGAACACGATTATTAACAATTGTCCTTGGAGAGGCAAGCAGTCCAGCTAGGAGGTACGATGAAAGTAGAATGAATAAGATCTCTAATAAAACATTTCTAATTCTAGACGAACTCAACCATCGAAACAACGGTCAACATCATTTGCCAACTCGCCCAACTATACGTTGCAGTTGGAGTCAGAGGATGAATACGATTAGTACTATTGAAGTTCTTTTTGTGAAATATTGCATGCAGCGCTTTGCATATATGTATATTTGATTAGAAGCATTTCTTCAAACTCTTGCAATGTCTCTGTGAGGCGTGAATTGTTTTTACAATGTAGGTACATACAATACAATGTTTTAAAGTACTATTGAAGTTCTTTTTGTGAAATATTGCATGCAGCGCTTTGCATATATGTATATTTGATTAGAAGCATTTCTTCAAACTCTTGCAATGTCTCTGTGAGGCGTGAATTGTTTTTACAATGTAGGTACATACAGTACAATGTTTTAAAGTACTATTGAAGTTCTTTTTGTGAAATATTGCATGCAGCGCTTTGCATATATGAATATGTACTTGATTAGTAGCAGTTCTTCAAACTCTCGCAACGTCTCTGTGAGGCGTGAATTGTTTTTACAATGTAGGTACATACAGTACAATGTTTTAAAGTACTATTGAAGTTCTTTTTGTGAAATATTGCATGCAGCGCTTTGCATATATGAATATGTACTTGATTAGTAGCAGTTCTTCAAACTCTCGCAACGTCTCTGTGAGGCGTGAATTGTTTTTACAATGTAGGTACATACAATACAATGTTTTAAAGTACTATTGAAGTTCTTTTTGTGAAATATTGCATGCAGCGCTTTGCATATATGTATATTTGATTAGTAGCATTTCTTCAAACTCTTGCAATGTTTCTGTGAGGCGTGAATTGTTTTTACAATGTAGGTACATACAATACAATGTTTTAAAGTACTATTGAAGTTCTTTTTGTGAAATATTGCATGCAGCGCTTTGCATGCATGTATATTTGATTAGTAGCATTTCTTCAAACTCTTGCAATGTTTCTGTGAGGCGTGAATTGTTTTTACAGTGTTGGTACATACAATACAGTGTTTTAAAGTACTATTGAAGTTCTTTTTGAGAAATATTGCATGCAGCGCTTTGCATATATGTATACTTGATTAGTAGCAGTTCTTCAAACTCTTGCAATGTCTCTATGAGGCGTGAATTGTTTTTATAATGTAGGTACATACGATACAATGTTTGAACATGATGAAGCACTATAAGTCAGTTTCCTTGTTTAATATATTATCATTCGTGGGAGAAGTACTTTCGCACTAGTTCGTCTCTCACTCTGCGGGCTGCAACAACCCTGCTGACATCTTCAGGCTGGTGCAGCAGCTCAACCTCTCTTAACTCTACATTATCATTATAATAGTCTGTTAATCTGAAAATAGAGAACAATTTATTAATATTTTGTACTGTTGCCTTACTTTTTTAAATGCATATAGTTCAACAAGGAAACTGACTTATAGTGCTTCATCATGTTGTATAGTATAGCACAAGTAATAATTATTTGACCAGCAGCATCGGGCTCATAATGGAGAACTCTGTCTTTCCTGAGGCAACGGAATATAGCCTTCCATGCCCCAAATAGGCGTTCTATGGAACATCTCGCCTCACAGTGCGCCTTTGTGTATCTGTATTGGGCACTCCCCTCGACTGCATTCAATATTGGTGTCATCAGATAAGGCTCGAGTGTATATCCAGAATCGCCTGATTGAAACAAAACACCCATTATAATAGGTACATATAACTACTAAGTTATGATTTTTTTGCCTTTTTTTAAAATGAGTTGTTGAAATACATACCTAGCAAGAAATATGTCCCAATTCTCTGATTGTATAGTCTGTTCATTTCAGTTTTGACTAAACTATTATTCCAAATGAATTGGTCATGGACAGTACCTGGGAAGCGTGTGTTGATGCTCAATATTTTCAACGTAGCATCGCAGACCTGTTTATCAAACATAAAAAACCTTCAATAAAATTTGAAAACAACAATCCGGCTGTTTTATTTCTGAAAAAATATTTACCACTTGAACATTCAGCGAATAAAATCCTTTGTGGTTTTTGTACTGCTCCTCGTGTCTGGAAGGGGTGACGATGGCGATGTGGGTGCAATCGATGCATCCCAGAACATGTGGAAAGTTTAATTTTTCCCTAAAACTACTCTCTACTTGCTTGCGGGCTTCATTTGTAGCCGGAAAATGTATCCATCTTCTGTACAGATGTTCTAAAACTGCTTTCATAAACAGTTTTATGCACTTGCTAACGGTAGTTTGCCCTATCGCCAAGAAGTGATCTTGGCCTACTCCACGTTGGTAGCTCCCTGTAGCAAAGAAGCTGATGGGTGCGAGTATCTGTCAACATCATAAATAATACAACTAATTAACAAACTTCACTTTTGATCATTTTAATCACTTTATTGTGAAAAATTATCATCAGCAATCGAAACAAATTTATTTATTTCACGTGGTCGTTCCAGTGGTGGATAGATTTATATTGTGTTTTTGTTTTACTAAGATATCAATAATGTTTAATACTCTCACTTTAATGTATACTGGAAGTCCTAATGTATTTTTTGACACTAGAAAAGGAGTTAATTCATCAATGAGATCTCTAGCCATAATGCGAGATATTCGAAACAATTGTCTGAATTCCGTCTCTGCAAGTTCGAACGGATTCAATTGATCGCGTAAAAGACGCCTTTCAATCCTACGATCTTCCCTAACCTGCCTCCTTTCATTGAACCAGAAATTTTGCATAATGAACGACATTATTAAAAAAAATATGTATATCGACAGCCAACCAAAGTTTTAACTGACACTCAAGACCCCACGTTATATTCGGCGGGCTTTTAGCAACCGTCGGTCGGAAGTTATCCTATCGATACATTCTCATGCTCGCAATTTTAACGATACCGTCGCTACTTTGACCATAGACAAGAAATTTTAACAATCGTCGGTTGTTATATTTTGATCGTGCTAGCATATGTCGTTAAGTGCTCATTGATGACGTATTTTAACGATATCGTATTGCTATAGGGCTATATCGACTTCTCATGCTAAGGCCCCTGACAGCATCTAATCACATGACCTGCAGGTTCGATAGATTATAAATAATAACTCTTGTAAGGCACCGGAGGCTGTTTAAAGTAGTTTGGCTAGCGTGTTGTGTGTTATACTTACCTGTATAACAGCCAATTAATGTGTATAGTGTAGGTTATGATAGAGTGAAACAGATGTAGTTGATAATTTAAGTTTATTGCAAACACGTTACACTATTACACGATTAGAATATCAGAAGGATTTAGTAGGAATCAAGAAATGTCGACCGCCGGGTCAGATCAGAGAAACAGGAATGCTCGTCGGTAATGGATTGGCAGCGAGCTCTGTTTCACGTCGGGTTGCCATCCGTGAAACAGTGTTTCCGTATTAAAATATTATTTTAGGCTGGCAGACAGTTCTTGCCCCCACATACCTTCCCCCCAGTGTCAACGATACATAAAAGAAAAAATTAGGGGTTCTAGAAAAAATATATACATATCACAAAATTTGCATGACGTCGGTTACATAATATAAACAAATTCGGTGTGTGACGTCATCGCAAAATAACATAAGCCTATGCGTTCAGAAAGATATCTCTTAAATGGTGAAGTTACTTTATGAACAATACATTTATATGTTTGTGAACGCATAGTCATGAACAAATTCCTAATAATAACATTATTTGAAAGTTAAATCCTTTTTTTAAAAATGTGTTGATATAATTACATGTTCGGAGCATGTACTGCATCTACGAACTGTATGTTTTTCTTGGAGCATTTACTGCATCGACAAAATTTTACATTTATAATTGGAGCATTTACTGCATCGACAAAATTTTATATTTATAATTGGAGCATTTACTGCATCGACAAAATTTTATATTTATAATTGGAGCATTTACTGCATCGACAATTGTATGTTTTGTATTTATTTTCAAAACCAAAAGTTGCAAACAGAGTGCATTTAATACTTTAATGTTTGAAAACAATAAATGGTATTACAACATTTGACACAAGTGGTTATTATTTAACTTATCTAAACCTTTTTATATGGTAATGCATCTACGAACAGTGTTGTCGGAGCATATTATGAAATTAAGCATAAGTTAATTATAAAATAAAAAGTAGGAATCTATTTCCATTTGTATATATTTTTAATAATGCGTCTACAAACAGTGTTCGGAGCATGAGTTGTCAATTATTGAGTTATTTTAAAGTTGATTATTCTAAATATTATTTATTACATATTTAAATAACTACAAATTTGTCTTATAATATAGGAACATGATATCAATGTATAAAGTATGAACATAAGTGTTTCTTCAATCTTTGAACAAAAGGAAACGACGATTAATGTCACTATATTATAAAATTATTTATATCCGTGTTATGGAAAAAAGGTGTAAAAAAGGAAAAAAAAATACATATTTAAATGTTTTTGTAAAAGTACATTTAGCAATAGCATGGCTGTGAGTACATAACTCTAAATGTTTATCTTTGAGATTACAAGGTAACTAAAAATATAACAAAAAACAACTGTCATATGTTCGTAGAATGTGTTTGTATTGATAATATTATCAAATGGCTATGTTTTCTTACGAACAAATGACAATGGTTCAATTCTGTAAAAAAATTAATAATAATACATATAGGTCTCAACGACATGTTACATCAGAATGCGTGATCAGTACATTTGATCTAACATGGTTAAAAGCATTTATATTTATAACAGAGTCATCACATATAGTGGTAAGTTATTTCTGAACAAGATTTATACAGAAGTTGTCGCATATAGCAAAATGGATAATTTCTCCTAGAAAATATATGTACATGAGTTTGCACTATAATATGGTAAGTTAAAAGTTAGCTAGGTAACTTTGTGCGATTACATGGTATCACTTCATGGTTTTAAAGGATGAAAGTATTCACCGTAATAAGGTTTTTTATAAAATTGTAAAAAACGTGGTAATTTGCAAAGTAATTATAATATAAAGGTCAGGTTTTCATCAAGAACTTGAACGCTTAAATATTATGTATGTAACATTAATTTAGAGAATATAAATGTTGGTATATGGAATTCAATCTTTAAATCGATAGCAAGAGTAGATTCTTAATCATTGTTTCTATCATGAGTTACAGAAAATTTATATGTTAAAAAAGTTGTGTCTTTTGTGCATTAGTATGTACCGTAACTTTTTGGAAAATGGACTTGACGACCTGATCTTGTTGTTGTTTTTGCTTCAGGTTGGTCTGGAACAGATGTGTGATTATCGCAAGGAAGTCTTCCATTAGTTAGTTCGGCTGGCGAACATTTCAATTCCTCGCGAACAGTAGATCTCAGGCTGGTAATATAAGTGGGAGGGTTTCCATCCAGTTTTGCTCACCACTTGCCATGAAAGATGCTTTTAAACTGGTTATTGCTTGTGGGTAATACGCGGTAGTCGTGCTGAGAGATGATGTGACATATATAGAATTCTCCGGGTGCGGGCGATGGTTTGCTTTGCGGTTTGTTGGTCAAGCGCGGGTCAGTGTGTCGACGCCGGGCGCTGGTGACCGGACTCGATGATGATCAGGCACTGGGGAAGAACGTGGTTCTTCAAGTACGCCAGTGCTGACGGAAAGGCCGAAGGTACAGTGGACCTTGCAGGCAATTGAGCGGGAGTTGTTTGGACCAGTGAGGGTGTTGCGTGTCCTCGTGGTGGTCGCGATGTATGGATGAAGCGCTGGTCAGATTGCTGGAACCAGGGCGTTCAGATCCGATGTAGGCTGGCCAGGGATGAATCCCGGGACCTGGGCGCTACAATGATGTCCCGATGGAGTCCATGAGCAGAGCCGGGAATATTGTCCTTCGCGCGATGAAGATGCGCGGGTTATTGCTTGTGTTTCTCTCTAATTGTAGACGGCTGATTGATGACTGGTTTGATTTGTTCCATTTGAAAGGGAAGCTTTAGTATTTGTTTTTGTAGGTAAAATACATGATGTACATCTGCTTCCGAATGTCCTGCGCGTTGGTCTTCCATATTGTTCGACTTTTCTTGTGAAATTGTTGCAGGTTCTTGAAACGATGAAGGTATGTTTGTTTCTTCCGATGAGGTCATTTCCAATAATATGTTACGGGTATGTTTGTTTCTTCCGATGAGGTCATTTCCAATAATATGTTACGGGTATGTTTGTTTCTTCCGATGAGATCATTTCCAATAATATGTTACGGGTATGTTATGCAAGACATAAAAAATCCAAAAAAAAAACTAGAGAATACTGTGTAAGAATCTATTCCATCTACCGGATATCTTAGCAAGTTATTAGCAAGTTCGCGTTTGTATTGTATTTTAGTGAAGACGCAAACCGCGTCACGTAAGTTATTGTGAAATACCGATATGCAAATATGGCGCTATTATTATATAGTGCAATAATAATTTAAATTTGTTATTACAAAATAGTATGATGTTAAATTACCTCAAAGTAAGGTTTGGCAATTATTGGACAATAACCTTAATATCACTACAATAATGTATATCTAAAACATGATTATGTGGGTATGCTGAACAATTCATTGTTTTGCGAAATGGCAATAAGAAATCGTGATATAGGTTACTTGATTGAGATATGTGGGTAGGTTGGCTTGTTCAACTGCAGGTTGTCCACGTGGATTGTTGCGTCATCTTCCTTGTCCGGGGAGTAGATGCTGCCGTTGTAGGTTGTAGTGGGTAGGTTGTAATTCATCGCAAGATTATGATGCCATGGTTAGCCACGTTGTTGACAGCCTGATTTCAGGATCGTTCTCACTGAAATTAATTTTAACACGCACTTAATTTTCATAAAAATAGTAAAACATTTCAAGCTAGGGATTGATTGACAAAATAGGGTATTGATGGGAACTATACCACGTGTATATTTCCTTAAATTACCGGGACATTTACTAGCATTTATATTAAAAAATTGATTTGTAAGAGATATATGAATTGGATTTTACTTACTGATCTTGCCCGGGATTGCTGTTTCTCTTTTCTGATCCTTGGCGGTGACGGAATGTTGCAAAATGATTTTAAAATACTAAAGTCGGTATATTGTTCTGAGTCGATGGGTCACCAATTTGGCTAGCGTGTGATGCGTTATACTTACCTTGTAACTGCCAATAAATGTGTATAGTGTAGGTTATGATAGAGTGAAACAGATGTAGTTGATAATTTAAGTTTATTGCAAACACGTTACACTATTACACGATTAGAATATCAGAAGGATTTAGTAGGAATCAAGAAATGTCGACCGCCGGGTCAGATCAGAGAAACAGGAATGCTCGTCGGTAATGGATTGGCAGCGAGCTCTGTTTCACGTCGGGTTGCCATCCGTGAAACAGTGTTTCCGTATTAAAATATTATTTTAGGCTGGCAGACAGTTCTTGCCCCCACAGTAGGTTCAAGTTATCAGAAGCATTTACATGAAATAATTATTCCAATCACCTAATTTGACGGTTAGACCTACAACATTGATACATTAACGAGGATTCGATCATATTTTTCCATTGAAAATTTAGGATGAAAGTAAACTGAATGCTGTAAATGAGATCCCTGAAGCGTATGTGATACGCAAAGAGTGTAAGGCTGATGTAAGCGTAATGAGTAAGATCAAGAAAGGGACGCTTAAATGGTTTGGGCATGTAGAGCGAATGAGCGAAGAAAGGAGTGTAAGGAGAATATACGATGTAAATTTGAATGGTAGCAGAAGTCGGAAGGAAAACGTGGCACGGCCAAATGAATCGGTAACTTGAGTCGGGCCATGTCAAGAGTCAGCATAATAGAAGAGTATGAGACGATGTATAAATGTGAATGAGGCAATGAGTGAGTGCCAAGACCGAGTTGGTTGGCGGTCCGTCCTCTCTGCCTACCCCTGCGGAAACGGCGTGATGGTTAGTTAGTTAGTTTTCGATTGAAGCATGCATTTTAACCTTCTAACGCTCGATTTGCGTTCTACATATCCACAGAAAAAATATTTATTTTGTACTACACAAAGCAAAAAATGCGTCAGAAACCGAAGTTTTTAAAATAGGTGTTTATAGTTTTAGAATTTGGAACATCCCTGTACAAAAAAATAATATATAATTATTCTTTCAACGTTTTGCTACGAGAAACGATAAGACTTGAGAATTTCACTTGACTCGAGTTGATGGCATGTTGCACGTGACTGCCGATGCTGTAAAATCTTCGATTCCAAAGTTAGGTTAGAATATTAATTATTAAATCATTATTTATTCCAGGAGTCGCGCAACATTAGGCCAAGGGCTTACCAGAGCGTCCATCCCCCCCAGAACCAGGTGGGTGCGGGCTTTCGCCAGCCCAGTGAGGACACCGCGCACGCCCCCTCACAGCAGCTGAGGCGGCCCCTCTACCCTCAGGAGGCGGATGGATTCCAGAATAACATCCCTAATCGCCCCCAGGCGCATAAGAGGCTTAACCCACAGTTGTCTCAGGTAAATTATAGTTTCGAGATGAGTTCATACTTCTTTTCAAGTGTATATAAGAGGAGAAGTTAGAGGATTCACTCCCCTCCCCCATCAGCCTCCGTATTGCTTAGGAAAAAAGAGAGCAGTACTCGTATATTACAATCCTGGAAAATACAACAATATTTTTTGCACCACCTCTTTTATGTACGTGATGTAAATAATAAGTTGTGGTAAGTGGATGTCCCAATACACTTTCTAATAAATAAATTTTTCGAAGAAAATTTCTTCTGTAAGCTTATCACTTTGTGATGGCATTATTAATTAAATTTAATCAAAAAAATAACTTTGTTTACATCACTTTAATATATTATAACCACTACACTTTTCATGAACAAAGTTCAAAGTATATACAAAGAGTAAGTACAAAGAGTACCTAAGTATAAGGAGTAAGTGTATACTTACTCCTGATGAGGTGAACTTTGTTTATTTTTTTTTTTTTTTTTATTAAATATCAAAATAATATACAAAAATCAAAAAGTCCCAATAAACTACTTTTTAAACAGATTATATCAAATGTATACATTCATATCATGAGAGGTGTAATACAATAAAAATAAAAACAAAAAACAATTAAAGCGTATGCAGTTAGAAATAGTTTGTATTAGAGTCTAGTACAAACTATTTCTTTCAGCTAGCCAATTTTTCAACAAAAAATTTCTTTTTATATTTGTACATTTTTTGATTTCTGCAGGTAACATATTTAAACAATTTGGTATCATGTAGTCTAGCGTTCTTTTTCCATATTTGTTTACATGCTTTGGTACGATTAGTCCTTCATTTAATGTAAATCGAGTAAACATGTAGAGGTTATATATTATACTAAAGTGATGTAAACAAAGTTATTTGTGTTTTAATATAATTCTAATAAATTTAACCCCCCATATATGAATGCTATTGCTATGATGATTTTTTGAGATGATTTTTTTTCCAAAATATTGAATTCCTTTTTTGTTTGTGCTGGTCACAAGTTGTAAGCCATTCTGAATGGTGATCTTTCTCTCTGGCTGTGCGCCTGGCGATTTATGAATATTTTGCAACGTTATAAAATGTTCCTTACTGACTTTTCGAAACAGGCTGATGAATAGGAAAATATCATTCTAGGTGTTGTGACATTTATTGTTTAAACAACTATGGTTTTACAACTGTAGTGGGGAACGTTGAAACCGTGGGTACCTACTACCTGCACAGATAATAATAAAACTTTATTCATCAGGAATTGAAGCAAAGACTGGAAGATGAAGAGGATGAGCTGGAAAAGGAAGAGCCCGACAAGCTGTCCCAGCTGTTGTCCAACTCAAAGTTCGACTGCGGAGGCAGGAACACGGGCTACTACGCCGATGAGGGTCTGGCTTGCGAAGTGTTCCACTATTGCCAGGAGAACACTAAACACTCGTGGATCTGCCCAGATGGCTTCACTTTCCACCAGGTTCTTATTAAATGCAGTAGTTCGTTCAATGATTATTTGGCTCTAAATTAATTTACTTTACCCCTGTTGTTTTTCTTTGCAGGTTCATTTGATTTGCATGCCCCCATCAAACGACAACATTTGCCAGAAATCTTCTCAGTACACATTTGTTAACGATTATTTATACAAAGCCCTGAACAAAGAAGAAGCCGAGTCCAGGCCTAACGTAACCCTCCGGTACTCAGAACGTTACTATCCATCCGAGGTGTACCACGACGGCAGATACGACGAGGACGAAGAGTCCGAAGAAACTGATAGGGTAAGAAATGGAGTTGAAAAATAAAAGGACCTAACACCTAACAATAACTGAGAGTACTGTGGTTGAACTGGAAAGAAGTTCAGAAGGATTGAGATGAATATGGTGGTGGAATTAACCAATTATAAACACCAACAAGACCTTTTGAGACAGATCAGAAATGGAAAAACTAATGCATGAAACAAATTATATATTTTGCATGTTTTTGGATTGCAGTTGTATCACGAATCAATCTTTTAACAGGTACAACATCAGGCCGCCTCGAGGCGCCCACTATCAAGGCCTGCGCAAAACCACGCCAGCCCTTCTCCGGCACCCAACAACATTCAACGACGCCCTCAGGTGTTCCGTTCTCCCGAGGAAGTGGACATTCCTCTGCAACAGCGTCGACCCCTCCACGTTCCTCAACCATTCCATCCTTCCAACAATCAGGAATTTGAATACGAGAAGTGAATCAAATAAAATTTAAATTTTTCAACCTTCAAAACATCATTTTAATCGTGCTATAGATTTTGTGTAAATAAAAAATAACCAAAGCATAAAATCTCAAAATTATATTGAAAAGTCATCGATATAACTTTTTTCTTTAGTTTATGAAATACCGCAGTCTCGTTTACTTGTGTCATCTTCGAAAGAGATACTCAAAACAAATTTATTGATAAAAAATACATACCAATGTATTCTCTGAATGACGACAAATATGCGATAAAATGTTTTTTTTTAATACACTTTATCACGCAATGAAAAGTACAGGGGGTCATTGAATGACCGAACTAGACTCTCTGTCATTGCCGCAAGTTGCACTGAAATAGTATAATAATTGTTTGAGTAAAAATCGCCAAACATGAATATCTAGCTTTATTTTTGTATGGAAGATCATTTTTGTCTGATATGTGATTTTTTTATTTGTACGTTGAATAAGATATAATTTATTTTGTATGTGTAACTGTTCTATTTTGTGTTATAAATAAAATTTACCCAAAATAAGAAATTAATATTCATTTTACCTATAATTTTACCTTTTTATCCCTGCAAAAAAGTATTATTATTATTACTACTCGTGAGAGGTTCACTTTATATCCAATTTCATGATCAATAATATTTCACTAGGGTAACACTAAACGCAAATTTTCACAACTCACAAGTGATGTGATGTCTAGGGTAATTTCCCTATATCTAGGGGAGAAAAAATATTTCTAGGAAAAAGGGAAAAACCACAAAAATCTCCGGAAATTCTGGCAACGAAATTGGGGCAAATTCTGGGGAGATTTTAGAATAATACAGGAAAATTTTGATATATTCTGCGAAAATTACGAAATATTAAAATTTATTGCAAAATTTTTTATCCGAAACGCTCTATTGAAAATATTGTGGAAATTTTTTGTTTCAAAATTCCCTAGATACCGCACCAATGGATTACAAAAGAATAAGAAAAAATAAAGAAAATGAATTGTGTGGAATCATCCTTCGAAATTTCATTTGAAAATTTTGAGGAGGTTTATTCTTGGATAATCCAGTACAGAGCAAATAGAAAATATTCCACACAAATACACTTTGAAATCTATGGCAAAATTATAGGTAATTTAAATGTTTTATAACATGTAATGGCAAAAACCAAAACTAATTTGTGAGTGGTTTATTTATGACTCATTGTAATTCAGCAAGTCATGGGACGTCTCCCAAGTCTCTGGCTAAGGTGGTATCTCAGGAATCTAGGGAAATTTCGGACCAAAATGTAGGGAAATAATTTTTTTGGGCATACCATCACTGTACTTTATTTATTTTTTGAGGACTTCTGTCATAATTCGTTCTCTCGATTATAATTTTATTAATTATTACTATTGCTATAAATAATATGATGCGAAGACTCTAGTAGTCATAGTTGTTTCTGCTATTGCTATGAGTTTTAGCTTGATCCAGTAGGTAAATGCGTATTTTAATTCAAAATTCATGCAAGATCTTATCTACATTTTCGCTAATGTGTCATCCTGATGATTATGTGTACTTTTTAGGACATTTTCTCGGCGTACTGCACCATGACTGAACCAGTAGTAATTGAATCGGAGTACAAGGCTTTCCATGAGAAATTTATGCAAAACCACAACGGCACAACTGCAATTGATGCCTTCATAACCATCGTGCCCAATTTCTTCACCACCTGTATTCTGAAACAGATCATACTATGGTTGGGAGTTAGCAGTGATTTTTACAAGCTATGTTTAGAGTACGTAATTCTCATCATTCCAATAATGCTAGGAACTACAATATTGGCAGAATTTAGATTAATTTGGCTGTTTATATCTATTATTGTGTTCGTCTTGTTGCATTCCAATCAATTCAACCTGAAATTAGCTTGGAGTTCTAAAATTGACCGCAGGAGGAAATGGCAATGCATTTCATACATTCGCTCTCTCACACTTCTGGTGACTGCCTTCACCATACTGGCTGTGGATTTCAATATATTCCCGAGATATTTAGCTAAGACTGAAAAATATGGATACAGCTATATGGACATTGGAGTTGGTCTCTTCATATTCTGTAATGCATTGGTTCCATCAAAGGTTTCCAGGCACAGTCTAATGAAATCCCTCGAGTTTAATTACAAGCAATGTGGAATTCTGCTGATTCTTGGGGCTGGAAGAGCATTTGTGACAAAAGAAATTGACTACCAGCAACACACCACAGAATACGGCGTTCACTGGAATTTTTTCATCACTTTGGCAGTAACTAAATTGGTTGCCATTATTATAATGTGTATTTTCAAAGAGCGAAATTCCCTGTTTTGCGGGCTTGCTTTGTTAACCATTCACGAAGTTGTATTACAATATAAACTGAGCTCATGGGTCTTCAGAGAAATGCCTCGCACCAATTTTTTGACTTCTAACAGAGAAGGCATTGTATCATGTACAGGCTATATAGCTTTATATTTAATATCCTCATATATTGGTCAAGTTATAAGAGAAAAATATAGTGACACGAAGGAAGGCAGTGTAATAAGTAGTCTGCTTCTAATAACTTGTGTGTCGTGGCTCAGTGTTTACTTTAGTCCGTATTTAGGTGTTTCTCGATGTTTGGCTAACATGGGCTACTGCTGCTTCGTCATCGCTGTCGGTACAACCCACCTCACATTGTTTTATTTATATGAGATTAATGAGATTGCAATTCTCAAGAGAGAAAGTAAATCAAAGAAACCAATCACTTTGTGCAGCGGTTATGCCATGCCAATTATTTATTCAGCGATCAATGACAATGGGCTACTGTTTTTCTTACTTTGTAATATGACGACGGGACTTGTGAATTTGAGTTTCCATACTTTATATTTAGACGCCATAAAGAGTTTTACTGTTTTGACAGCATATATGATTTTTGTTCTATTGGTTATCGTGGGTTTTCAAAAGAAAGGTGATTCTCTAATATACATATTGCGTCACTAGATCGTTTCTTTTTTATTCCTTTTTTTACATTCCCAGTTTATGAGTAACTTTACAATATTTACGTTCCTCCTACGTCCTCCATTGTAAGCGGCAAATATTGCTTATGCAATGATGAAAGACTTAGCTATCAGTTGAATGAACCCACAATGTTGCAGTGGGAACCTGAAGCATTTGTCAACTACAAAGTTAGTCAGTATTATTTGATGTAGTGTAGTGAACCTATTCCGTCTAGTCAACCTTTAAATTATTATTGTGTAAGATTATTCTTTATTATAAGTGTCAAGTAAATAAATAGATGACAAAAACAAATTCTTTTATTTTTGATATTCACTGTTTTTTTTAAACACATCTTAAACAAAATTCATCAATCATTGAGATGGTAGTTCAGGTCATAGACAATTTTTTTATATCAAGATGTTTTGTTATTTTTTTATATGTCAATTGTCTGAAATAGAGATTCACCGGGAAATATAAAAAATAGTTGACTTTTTATATTTCAATTTATGCAATTTTTTATAAGCAGTTTTGTGAACAAGAATTCAGTCCCATTTTACACTGTTTAATCATATATTTAAGATCACACACATAAATATATTATCTATAATAAGCATTAACTCCTAAAAAAAAAAACAATAAAATATAGTAAGTAAACAGTTGTAAATAAATTCATAAAACAAAACAGTCCAAATATATTTAGTGAGATTATTTTTCAGACAAACCAATAAACAATTGGTAGACATTCCATCATATTTGTATTACAGATTTACATAATCCTCTTACAATACACATGACATCATTTACATAACTTAAAATATTTAAAAATTATATATTTTAGAGTCTAAAATGACTCTTGAAACCTTTGTGGCCAATGTTGAAAATGTCAAGAGATCTTGAGACTTCATTTAGCAGCACCATAACTCTTGTCATGCTATGCTGGGCCAGAACGTCTGTTCTGCCACGTGGAATATAGAGCAAGTCGTAATGTCGACCCTGTCGGTAGTTGTTCAGTATGAACAATTTATAGCATTCCAAGAGGTACGGGCTGTGAATGATGTAGTTTATTATTTTAAAAGTTGTTACCGTAAGGGTTCCTAAGGGTGCGTTTCAGAGAGCAAATCCATGTAATACATGAATTGCGAGTACTCACCATGCATTCTCATATTAAGATACCTTAGAAACTTTTTTGAATTTGTTACAATAATTCTACATATTTTTGCTAATATGGGGCCCAAACAGCAGAATCGTATTCTAGTTTTGATCGTATAATGCAGTTGAATATCGATGTCATTGCTTCGGGCTTGGAAAATTGTTTACTTGTTCTTATCACAAACCCAAGAAGTTTCTAACATGAAACGCCAACCCCACCATACGATCTGAGAAGGTAAGTTTGGGATCAAATGTATCCCCGAGGTCCCTTATAGATTTCACTGAAGACAATATCTCATCATTTAGAAATAGAATTTAATTGGGTTTTTGGAACGTGTATATGTCATAGTGGCACATTTTTTTACATTAAAGATAAGTTTATTCTCATTGGGCAATGTAGATATTGCGTCTAAATCAAGTTGTAATTTAATACAATCTTGAATATCGTATATCATCTTATGAAATTTGTGATCGTCAGCAAAAAGCAAGCAGGTGGTACTTTGGATGCATTCTTGGATATCATCAATCAATATCAAGAAGAGTAGAGGTCCAAAATTTGACCCTTGAGGTATTCCTGAAAATGCAGGAAAATCCCTGAACTAATGACCGATGCCTACATAATGTGTTCTGTTTCTTAAATATGTCATAAAAAACTTTAGTAGAGATTGGTCAAAGCCTATTCTGTGATTTTTTGTAATATTATGTCGTGGTCTACACAGTCAAATGCCTTTGCAAAGTGCATATAAATTCTGTCTGTTTGATATTGAACATCCAATCCTTTGGCTACCTTGTGTGAGAGCTCAAGGAGATTGGATAGTTAATTATTTTTTTATATGAAACCATGCTGATTTCCCCCAAGTAATGGTTTTATTTTATTAGTCAATTTTCCATACAGTAATGTATCAAAAATTTTTGGAAATGACGATAAGATCACTACCGGTCTATAACTTTGTTCTTCTGTTTTGCAACCCAACTTGTATATTGGGCTCACCCTGGTCAGTTTCCAATATTGGGGAATTGTTCAATAACAAACTAAAAAGAGATGCATTTTATTTCCAAAATATAATAAATAACTCAATTTTTTGCATATTTGTTTCAATATACTTTCTACCTCAAAAATTGGCACAATATTATTTATATCAATTTGATTTTTTTAAATTTAACAGTTTGTAAATAAGTGTTCTTTTTATAATATTACATAATTAATTTTGTATACATTTTTCATCCGTTGGGGGCAAGATGTGCACAAATTAAATACAAAATCTAATAAAAATTAGAAAGAAGGGACTTATAAAAACAAATAAGTAGTAGAAGAGAAGCAAAATAATAATAATAGGTACTGATATTACTTATCACAATCTGTCCTAAAAAGATGGGCATTTTTTACGGTTAACAGATTACATGTAATTGTAATTCAAACATCATTCAATGGTGTCTTTGGTTGGGCAAAAGAAACAGAGGTTCCCCATAAATTAGATAAGCTAGCAACATAAAGAGAACCTTCAGATTCAGTTGGATGAAACAATCTGTATTCAAAATGCACCATTTGAAATGTTATTTTTAAATCGACAATCTAACAAATACCCAATTTTAAGATAATCTTCTTTTGTTCCATAATATTTATAATTGATAATTTATTACAAACAGAACAGATTTTTTTTTAAATAAGATTGTGCAAATAGAATCTGTGTAAAGAATAGAGTTTTAATAACTAGGTAAGTAAATATAGTTGTCCCAGAGAAAGGTTGTAAAGGATGTTATCATCTTTGTAGTATCTCTTGTCTTTTTCGTTTTCATACAATCCGTGTGAGAAGGACGATTTTTCATCGATGAAATATGTACAACCTCTCTCTGACACTATTATAATCTTTAGTTAAATGTATAAAAATGTTTTACAGTTTCATAACTTACACAGAGGAATATATTTATTATGTTTTTAATTACATTAAAATCATGTTATGCCATCATTTGTATGATTATTACAAATTTTTTTACAGTAAGTAGTGTCGCCTTACGATTAATTAATTTGCAGGTTATTTGTACTGATAAAAATTGCATAAAAAACAAAAATAAATATTTTTTGTAAATAGAATACGACTTAAAAAGTAAAAAATAAAATATCTAAAATAACATTAATACCTTGAGTTTTTGGCAGGATGTTAGTCTAATGACCTCAAATAATTATTGTTACTAAAAATCAATAAGTTTAAGTGTTATATTTAAACTTCAAATTAATATAAACAATTAATAATTATTTTAATGGCCTCAGCAAACTAACTACATTCATAAATCAAATAAAAAATTCATGGTCAAAATTTCTAAAAGCATTTAAGTAAATATAATTGTTAATGCAGCAATTCTTAACCCGTGGTTCCGAAAACTGGGCTCTATAATGTTCTCTCGGGAAGTCTGCAGGGGTTAAATAACCATAAGATTAAACAAACAACCCCTCGCCAATAAACCAAATGTAAATTTAAATTTAATTTAAAACTTCCGGCAACGAACAAAAAAACATTGGCAAAAGCTCTTAAAAGCTATTTCCTTAGCAGTTTTATTAATGACTAACACAATCATTCTCTGGAACTCCATAAAAACATCTGCGTTTATTTATTTTAATGTATTTTATTTATTTGTCTTGTCCTTAATCTAATGTTGTCTTTCCCGAAATGAGTTTTATAAACTCACTGGGAATAATACATTATTACTTTGTTATCATTTTGTAATGTATTATCTTGTAATAAAAATAAATAAAAATAAATATACTATCAACTTTATATAGTTTTAAATTTTAAGTTACATTTGGAAGGTTTTTTTTTATGCACACCAACTGCTCTCAATCTTCTGGAGCCAGTGAGACTACTGTATCCCAAATTGGGGTATGTTGTGAGGCTGTAGGTAATAGAAAGGGGAAGGAGATGTGGAAGCGGAAGGTGTGGAAATACCTGGCTATTCAGATCTGGTCGCCAAACATGGCCAAAGCCAATTCAAGCAGCGTATCCATTCTGAATGTTGATCTTATACAGGGGTGATACTGAGAGTATCTTCCACTCTGGATCGTGCTGCAAATATACTACATATTATTATAAATGAGTAATATGTGAAATGAAATGCCGGGATTAGAACCCGCGACCTCCAGCTTGCTAGTCGAGAGCTTTACACTTCGACTACGGAGGCCGTCCTAGGTCAAAGATTCATGACATAAAAAACCTCTGCCTTTAGTGCTGTACTGCCATGGTAAGTAAAAACACAGTATCTTCCTTGAGAGTCTCAAGTATGAATGCTTTTTTTTAAGTTTGTGAAAAAAAGGTTAAGAACCGCTGCATTATTACATGAATTTTTAGGTACTTGCTTAGTATCAAAACATTACTTGCTTACTTAGTGGTACTTGCTTAGTATCAATTATAAGTTCTTAAATATACATAATCAAAATTCATATAAAATGTAAATATCATCATAAAAATGTGATGAATTTCATTAAAAATATTTAAGTACATCTTTGATAAAAGTCTCCCTGTCATTGTATTGAATACAAAAATGATTTATGATATTAATAATTAATGATTTATGATTTTAATAAGTAATGATATTAATTTTCTCCTATTCCGCTTCACTCTTAATACGCAATATTTCACTTTCAAATAAATGGATTTAGCTTTATTAATTCAAAACATGATTTATTATGTCGGGGGAGACGGTAATGTACGCACTTTTAATTTTAATTTCGTTTATTAAGTCACTTACGCGATATGTCAATTAGTATGCGGCGCCGCCGAAAGCGACTATGTTCATATCAATAGTTGGATTATATTCATAATATCGTAATTCATACCTACAAAATATTTCATAGATATTGCTGCCAACCAAAAAAATTAGTATTGCCATATTAAATAAATAATATCATCGTGTATAATTAATCCATATTAATATGTAAGTCAATGTATTATTTATAACAAATAATCAACAGATAATTAAATAAAATAACCCGAATAACAAACAAATAGAATAAAATGTGATTAAACGTATTCCTTTTAGGTTAGGTTAGGTTAGAACATGGAAAATAGGTATTAGAATTAAATCACAAACCAGTCTATACAAACCTAGCGTAGCCAACATACTATTTGAAAACTGGGATGTAACTCTAAAGGGGACGCGAGCAGGCGTTATTAAAGGGGCATTTTTTGCTATAGAAAATCACAGTTAGATTAGGTTAGGTTATATATATATATTAATTTAATATTTTCAAGATTTTATTTTCTTTAACTGAATTAGTTAGTAGGTAGGTACTGTACCTAACCCGCGCACTGGCTAGGTAAATAACTAGTTGTGGTATTTCCGGCAAATGTCACATTATTTTGTTTCTTTGAAATCTCGTGTGACATATCGCGTAAGTGACTTAATAAACGAAATTAAAATTAAAAGTGCTTATTTTTCCGTCTCCCCCGACATAATAAATCATGTTTTGAATTAATAAAGCTAAATCCATTTATTTGAAAGTGAAATATTGCGTATTAAGAGTGAAGCGGAATTCGTAACCTTTACCGTAATGATTTATGATTTGAATAATTAATGATTTATGATTTTAATAATTAATGATTTATGATTTTAATAATTAATGTTTTTTGTATTCGATACACTCAAACAAAATATTGCACTATGAAAGAGGGGTTAATTTGTAGATCTGTAGCAGTAAAAATATAGACCTCAAAAAGCAAATATAATTTTTATAAGGATTTCATTAAACCTTTGAATAAGTGGCACTTACGCGACATGCTCGAGTCAGGGCTACAGTTTTACTTATAAATAATACAAAAAGATACAAACACAATACAACAAGGGCTAGCAGGTAGAGTTTGAGGTGGTGAAATCGAAGTGGCGACCATAACACAGCAAACTGAATCTTCTGATTGGCCGTATCTAAAAATACAATAAATCAAACATTATTATTTAAACATTTCATGTTATATGAGGCAGTTGACAATAATAAAGTTTTTTTTGTGAATCAGGTAATTCACTCTAAAAAGAGTGCTTAGTGCCGTTAAATTTACGATAGATGGTTATAATTATAAGGGGACAGGACATATCAAATATTGAAGTCATTCAAGTCTATGAACTTATATACGTAGATCTGAAAAAGCGCGAGAATTGTTGAGAGACATCAAATACTAAGGGGAGACTGGTGATTTTAGTAAGCAAACGATATATGCCTTTGAAGGAAGAATAATTTTTACAATTGAAGATGACATGGTCAAGAGTCTCCTCCTCCACACCGCTCTGGCAGAATAAACTATGCATCTAGAACTCGGATTTTGAACAAATGAGCTGCAAACGGGCAGCACCCAAATGTCATTCCAGAGATACGGGAAATAAATCTTTTTGATTAATTTTGGCCGTAGAATCAAAGTTATATTATATATTAATATTCAAAGTATATGATTTTGTATTCCAGTTTAGACAACCCAGTTCAGTATCTGTCCAATTTTCTTCCCAGGAACGAGACATGTTGGATTTAAGAACAGAGAAGACATCGGATATAGGAATTCTAAAATCTAAATGATTGTTCCAAGTTTTGCGAGAGAATCGGCTTTCTCGTCAGATAACAAAAGTTGATTTCTTCCTAAATTTATTTAAGTTATTGAATTATCGTTTGCGCTTTCTACATTCACGCACTAATTGGTAAGTGCGTCTATATAACTTTCAACGCTAAGTGTAAATCCGGCAACAGTTTTCATGCTAGCCATAGGGCATAGATTCAAATGGATCAAAAATTGTTTTTGACTACCTACTCCAGTTTTAAATATGTGTGTTGAATATGGGTGACAGAGCTTCCCATGTTTACATATTGGAGTTTTCCTAGCCCTCACTGCTCAAGGCTGGCAGTGAACTTGTTAATATAACAAGCACTTATTCATGAAGAAATGAACACAAAAATAGATATTGAATATCACGAAAAATGTAAGAAAGTAAACAGTTTTTAACGGGAAAATCAGATTTTCAAAAAAATAGTCTATAGAAAATGTCCTACTTCATGGACAATAGTCTTATGTTGGGGGTTTAGGATGAACCATATTATCTTTCTTCAGTCAAAGTTTGCAGTGTCCATCAACAGGAAAAATGTGTTGAATACTTATTCTTGGGTTTATTTATGTATCGGCAGTATCTCTTCATAGTCATATGTTGTAACGCAGTTACTTCAAGAAATGTGGATGGACCTTGTTTTTGTGCAATGGCAAGTTAAGCCTGGCGGAAGTGGAGACAGAGGAAGCGGGGAGGTGACGTCGTTCATCATTCCCCCGTTGACGGCGTGATCTCCTGCGTTCATTGTCTACCAAAATGATGAAAAATGGCTGCCATGGTTGGTGCGGGCGTTTCCTTTGTTTAGTGCGTGATCCGTGTTGAAAAGAACCCCTGATAATTATGGCGAGAGCCACGTTGTCATCATCACGCTCATGTGTACGCAGTTCCGGACACAGGGATGGACCTTGTTACCTTCATTTCAGAATAAATCCTGTAAGAACATGCTTGGAAGAGAATGCTACCTTCAACCAGAAGAACACGCGTTTGTAAATTCCTTTCTTTTTCTCTCTCCCTGATTTTATATGATAAATATATTGATATTTGTTAGAAGCATTTCTTCTTATTTTTATACTTTCATTAATCAAAGAGATGAAATCTTCGCCCCTCTGACTGAAAACAGTATCGACTTGTTCTACGGATCCTGAGTTTAATTTGCTTCATGCTCTCGTTAGATTTATCACACGTAAAAAGATGAGTGACATTTTTCTACGTCGCATTATTATAAGTGACATCCTCATTAATGTGGCTCTTTACTTGACTCAAGAAGGAGGGGGAGCGCAACACATCACAACATCCTAAAACATAACCAATATGCAGGAACATACCAATAACTGCAGCGCCATATCCAACATCCCTGGCTCCCATTCTATAGGAACATGTCGGAATGATGAATTCATGAAATTCTTCGGGTTTCAATTCAATTTCCATAACTTGGTTGTCATCTTGCGGTCTTAGAATCTTAATTCTGTTCTTCTTGAACAGATTATCTATTGTGGCCTCCAAGTAAGAAGCTAAATGTCTGTGGCCAGAGAATATGACTGCCGGTTGAATGCTGGTCAAAACCTACAAACAAATCATAATATCAAATCCATAACTTTTATGTATTAATATTTACTATGTATTACGTAATGTCAATTAATGCTTTTAGTTAAATACGCAGATTCCAAATACATTATATAAAGCCTAAAGTAGTTTGTAAATAAAACAATATGGTTACAAGCCTACTTATTTCAGGCAGTATAAAAGGTATGCATATTTTCTAAATAAGCTATAAACCCATGGTTTTTACTGCATTTACATACTTATACATTTCAGTAAGCTTATCTTATGATCTGAAATGATCATAAGTCGGTACCTGCTCCGAGTATCGAATTCAAATCAGATTGTTAGCTGAGCGTCTTACCCACAGTGTCGCACAGGGCTCGACCATCTCTATACTGAGCAAAGGGCTAGGAACTACAAAACTATAATTATTTGAAACATATTGTTTTTTAAAACAAAGCTATTCCTACGGTCTACTTAAATATAAATACATGTAACTAATATTCTATGTGTTTCTAATTATCAGAACAGCGTACTAATTAAATCAATAAAGCACTTAAATTAAGTAATAGAAAACATGTCTTACGTTTGCAGAGAATCTGTCGGGAGTAAGGAGTAGAGGCATGTGCGAAATTGCTACTTTGGTGACGTTTGATGATGGATAGCTATGCGGTGAATCGGGAAGCAATTGGGTGAGATAATTGGTTTTGTATATGTCCACGTACTTGACACTTATCACATCGGGCTGGTTGAAAGCCGCATTGAACATCTTTATCTTTTCAGGGTGAATTGGTTCATTTTCTCCGCCGATATCATTGTCTCCTGGTATCCAGACATGCTGACAGATAAATTATTAGGTCCATTGTAAATAATATTGAAACAGATACTAAACTAGTCCCAGCGAAAGCTTGTACGTACGTCATCGGCGTTCGTCCTATTCATTCTCATGCGTCTTGTTTGAAAATGAAAAAGACTGAAGATACTACAACTATGACACCACGTACAATCTCTCGCTAGGACGGTATAAATGCATTCTTGTAGTACAAGCAGAAAACTAGTGAATCTACGTCATACTTGGAGCCGATTTTGTGATATAACAATTTTTGAATTGAGCTTTCGGTTTCGAGTAAATCGAGTCCTTTTTGAGATTTTTTTAATCAAATATGTCGCTAGGGGGTTAATATCGGCCATTTAATATCTTCTAAAATGCGTGGAAGAATAGACCCAACTTCAAAAGTCTTTTAACCCTGTAGTTCAAAAAAAATCAAAATACTCAGATTGAAAAAAAAAATTGTTTTGGGTTCTTTTTGTGATTTAGATTCACCAGTTTCTCGCTTATACTACGAGTTTCTGGACACCATGTATATTATATAAGAATCCAAATCAATCAAGTGAATTTGGGTGGTTAGATTATGTAATCACTTAATAGATATTTGAAGCTAGTAATTATGTCATACTTTTATAGGATACTCCGTGTTGAAGATGTGAGGAATTCTCTTGGCATATCTGTAGAACTCTGGCCTCGAAGCGTAAGATCCTTCATCCATCAGGTCCCCGAGAAACACAACAACATCCGGCCTGAGGTATGACACCACTCTGGCGTATGTTTTGGCAAGAAACCTGGAAAAATAAACAAATACAGATGTAGGGAATGTGAAAAGGATGAAGAGACTCTAATATCCCGCCCCGGTCCCGGGAACACATATTGTGGAACCAGGAGACGGAACTTCTTAAGACGGAACATCTTATGATCACACTTAAGAAGTTTTGTTTTTCGGTACCTTGAATATTCATACAAAAAAACTGCTTCCCGCCTAAGAAGTTTTAAAAGTTCGGTGGTGAATCTATTACAAACGAAAACTATTGGCAAAATATAGCTGAAAATGTTTCCTTTTTCCTAAAGTCACAAAATTTATCACTTTCTTATTGTCTTTATCCCATTTAAGAGGTTTTAGAAGTTCGGCAGTGCAACCATCATAAACCGAAACTAGTGTCGCAACGTAGGTACCTGGAATGAACCTTTTCTCAACAGTTATAAAATGTACAACTTTATTAAGCTGATCAGCGAGTTACACAGTGGCAACTCGAGATTTTTTTGTGATTGTCATGATTGATAAAATACAAAATTATTGATGTTGTTGTAGCCAGAAAAAATAAAATATTTTTATTTCATTTTACCTACGAAATTAAAAAATACATAATACTAACTAAGTATACAAGACTAGAAAAAAATCATCCTTTAAAAAATTGCAAAAATTGGATCCCACCTAAAATGTTTTTTTTTTGTTCGGTCCCTCGGAAAACTTCTTAAGAGAGTTTCACTGTAACCAAAGAAATCCATACAGCAGAATGCAACACTATAAAACTTAATGATACCGGATTACTGGGATGAAATATAAAATATGAAGTATGCAATTTTTCACCTAAGTATCATAATTGGGTGGGAAAAGGGGATGGAGGTGGTTTTTCGAAATCTAATATAGACAGTGACCTTCCTCTAGTTTTGAAGGTCAAGTGAACAAAATTTCATCAATCTCAGATTAAAACTGTAGATTTATATAAAAACAAAGCCACCCACAAACATTCTTCTATATATATCGATAGATAATTTAGGCAAATTATATTATGATTTTTTAAATGTCAGTCAGTTTGTATAGGTAGCAGCATAACATAATGTGTTTCTATTGTAAACTAAATACTCTTAATATATTGTTTGCGATTTCCTCAGCCAAAATATTATTATGATTGATTTTTGGGTTACTATTATGTTGTAGTGCGCTTCCAGCATTTTTGGGTTACAATTATGTTGTAGTGCGCTTCCAGCATTTTTGGGTTACTATTATGTTGTAGTGCGCTTCCAGCATTTTTGGGTTACAATTATGTTGTAGTGCGCTTCCAGCATTTTTGGGTTACAATTATGTTGTAGTGCGCTTCCAGCATTTTTGGGTTACTATTATGTTGTAGTGCGCTTCCAGCATTTTTGGGTTACAATTATGTTGTAGTGCGCTTCCAGCATTTTTGGGTTACAATTATGTTGTAATGCGCTTCCAGCATTTTTGGGTTACTATTATGTTGTAGTGCGCTTCCAGCATTTTTGGGTTACTATTATGTTGTAGTGCGCTTCCAGCATTTTTGGGTTACAATTATGTTGTAGTGCGCTTCCAGCATTTTTGGGTTACTATTATGTTGTAGTGCGCTTCCAGCATTTTTGGGTTACTATTATGTTGTAGTGCGCTTCCAGCATTTTTGGGTTACTATTATGTTGTAGTGCGCTTCCAGCATTTTTGGGTTACTATTATGTTGTAGTGCGCTTCCAGCATTTTTGGGTTACTATTATGTTGTAGTGCGCTTCCAGCATTTTTCTACAGAACCACATTTCAAAGGTGTCCTTGCGCTTTCTTTTGTTTTTGTTATTCGGCTGTCAAAATATTTTCAATTGGGTTTCTTCAATGTTTTTGTTTTTGTTATATAAAGAGATACAAATGAGAAAAACCTATGAGAAGTGATGCACGAAGCATTATTCTCAAGATTTTGGAATTCATGGACTTTGATAATTATTTCACTAAAGTAGCTAAATACATTTGACTATAATTTAACTTGATTGGTGACTGTATTGTTCAAAGAATAGATTTATGGATTTTAATGTTCTTATTATAATAATAATAACATAGGGTTATTTCACTTCAAGTGCGCTTTATTATAACACACTAACAAAAAATAGTAATTTAGTATTAGTGGTCATATTCTTAAAATTATTCCTACAGCCTTACCCAATACAGATCTTATTTTATAACTAGAATAAATTAATTATGAAATGAACCTACATGCAACCATATATTTTTCTGATTTTTCTGTTTGAGAATTGCTAATATTGTCTCCAATGATTAAATATTACAATGTGAGGTTTTACTCATTAAGTTATTCCAAAAATAAATTGAATAAATTAGACTATTCAGATATATGTCCCGTCAGTGGCTGAGTTGGCATCGCGTTTGGGTCCCACCCTGGCGTAATGTGTTCAATTCCTCGGCTGGCCAAGTCCTCCATTACAACACAAGCAACATTTTCCGCTTACAGTGGTGGTAGTAGGAGATTTTCAAATATTGTCAGGTTATTCGTAACCCTGGAATGTTTGTCTTTCTTTTAAAAAAAAATTATTTTATGAATTAATTTATCCAAGGAACGTCCAGAGATTTATTTGGCACTGATATCGTCAATGTCTACAGTGGCGAGGCCACTGACTACAAAGTTAACTGTGCCTGACTTAATTCCTGTAGTGCCGGATTAAAAATATTCAATTATAGGTTCAAAGGAAGAAGTCCAAATACAGGCTGTCATAATTAATTATAAGTAAATATTCATACCCATCACTGTCCCAGTTGAAGATTAGTGTCAATAGCGGATTTTCACTTTGCTCTCCCAATATCTGAGGATCAGCCACTAGGAGAATTTTAACACAGCCATCTTCATTAGGACACTCCAATGTTGGCCATTTCAAAGTCTGCAGATAATACGTTAACCATTCATTGTAAATTACCACAAGAATGGCTGCCAGGAGTATTATTTTGAAGTGATATCTAAAATTTAAAAAAAAATGCAATGTATAAAATGACAAGAAATGTGATTTTAAGAACATGGGCTTCCTGCCGGTTGGCAAGTCCATAAACATGTTGGCATTACTATGTTTAAAAATATCTCTAAAATCAGACTTACTGAAAAATTAACTGTAAAGATGCTTCTAAAATTATTTTAGCCAGGCTGAAGGACCAACATTTTTTTACAGGTGTAAATACAATGAGGTTATCTCCTAATTTATTTTTATTTTAATATTTTTTTACATTTAAAGAGTTATTAACCTCTAAGGGAGTTTTTGAGATAAGAAAGTGTACAAAAGAGTGAGATTTTTTAGTTTTATATAATATCACAATAACCCAACTAATCTGATATTAATGAATAAAAAAAACTATTTAATTTGTTTAATAATTGCAAATTGACTTTGTGGCTTCATTTAATTATATGAAAATAAAATACTTTGTATGCACCACTATTTAACCCCCAGCCGGCGGGAAGCATCTATAATCATTTCATCGCGCTTGTCTCTCATGCGGGAGCCAAATATAGTTATTTCTCGTTTTGAGAGTTTGCTGTATGGCGTACAAACACGATACAGAACCAAAATTAATTGGTAAAAATTCCCATTCACACCTCTAGTGACATCTATAGAAATATGTTCAGTAAATTTATTTGTTTATCTTGAGTAAGGACTTCAAGCGCCCGAGGCAGGTTTTCCCCTTCAGCTCTTTTCAAATTTGCCGCGTCCGTTCAAACGATCTTGCTCGGCGCACATGCACAATAGACTATCACTGCCATGTTAGTGGAACCGTGCGCCGCTTTTCATTTTAGGCTGATTTTGAGACGGTTTTTTAGCAATTGTGAATTTAAGAATTTCATTTTACAATCTCATTTTGCTGGAATAAAAATATTTTTTTTAATATATAAACGCATTAGAGCTCTTAAACCTAAAAAAAATACATTTCTTTTTTGAGATTTGCAACCAGTGTATGTTACGCTACATCTTGTTTCGTGTTTTAGAGAATTTACGTATTGGTTTATCTTATGTTTATTTTATGCTTTATCAATGTTTTTTTATATAAATATAATATTTTAACTAACATAGTGCCCAGGAAATAGATTTTTTAATTGATTAATATTTTTTTAAATATGATTGTTTCGTTATGAGGGAAAACATTTCATCGTTATTCACAGATAAAATAATGTGACAAACGCAAACAGACGTAAGTACCGCCGCCCTATACGGCCCGGCCGGCATTGATATTCAGTAATGTTTTATCTGCTCATCTTTCATTTTGTTTATATAAACATCGCCCCAAAACAATTATTTTTAAGTTATTTATGATTAGTTAAGATATGGATCCGTAATTTGAGCAAGGTTTACCTAAAGAATGATCATAGGAAATATATTTCATTACAATTTTAAAAAGTATTATTGGTCGGCGAGACGAGGTGAAAAAATGTAGCGCGTGGAGGTGAAATCACCCATACATTTGAACGCAGACTAAAGGTTAATCAAAAAGGATTGACATGTTTCAACAACATGTCAATCCTTTTTGATTAAGTAGTGGTGTGCACAAAGTATTTTATTTTCTTAAAAACTATTTAACGTTATTATTAATAACCAATATTATTAGTAGGGGGATTTCTAAAAACTCCGCTTTATGGTGTTTTTTGCTTCCTCTCCTTCCTTTCCTTTTTTTTTATTTGTTGTAAAGATTAACTTTAAAAATACCTAAACAACATTCCTTTATGCATATTTTTTTACAGACATCTCCTAGAGGTTAAGAGGAACGGCTGCGGTGCCTGTTTCATACAAAATTTTAATTTGGATTTACGGCTAAAATACTAGAGTAAACTGTTTTTTTTTTTTTTTAGTTAAAAGACATGGTAAATATAAAGTACCCATATGGATCAGATTTTCGATTTTTGCCTTAAATTATAGAATATAGGCCCCAGAAGATGACGATTTTACATGATTTTACGAGGCATCTTTGGCAATTTTTTGTGACCAAATGGAAGATATTTTTTGAAAAAATCTCACATATCCCGTCTCAGGCATATAATGAACTATACAATAAAATTTGAATCTTCACTGAAAAAAGTTTTATTTGCTTCAAAAGCCGAATTTGGTGGCCACAAATTCAACGTATATTTAACTAGCTTTTTTGTTATTGTCTCATTCGCACTTTCTTGAGTCGGGCTGGCTAGAGTAGGTGAAGCACGGGCCGGGGGGCAGGGGCCCCGGAGAGATCGCCTGTCTAACAAATACATGCATACATACCTACGTCAATCGTCCTTCATTTTTTATTATTATTGCTAGTGTATGTATATGTGACATTCGCAGTCAGCCCGCGCGGACATATAATTGACGAATTTGTTACTTTGTTTACGAATAATATTATTTTTAAACTCCACAGTTTTTAACCGAAGCATCCCCAAATAATTTATTTCATTCAACATGGGTAAGTAATCATTATTTGAGCATTTTTAACAATGATAATTAGGTTATGAATTAGGGTACTTACGTTATTGATTTTTATAAAATGTTATTTGTGTTTTAGGTCGAAAGTGGATACGTGGTAAGCCACCCAGTATGCACCGGAAAAAGAGGAAGTGCAATGTCAAAAAGACAGAAAGAACTCGGAACAGGTGAAAATTAAATGCAATATTTATTATAAGTATTTATTTTTTACGGTAAAAATGTAATGTTTTTTTGTTGTTTTCAGTTCCGTAAATGATGTTAAAGATTGTCAGGCTAAATTTGCCAACAAGGATTTTTTCGATGCTAAAACATCGATGTGAATTGTGGGATTTTGAGCAAACGGTAAGCAAATAATTTTATTTTCACAAGAACAAACTCTCGAAAATGTACACAATAACATCAAGATACCATCTTTTGGTTAGTAGTGAGAGTTTCATTTTATTGCCGTTCAGCTTTTAGTTTTGATGACAGTGTTTTTACACATTGGTACAATTCAATATTACACCGACGATCTTTAATTAAAAGTGATTAAATTTAAGAATAAAAACCGTCCTCCATTTTTGCCTATAATTGCTTGTACTATTTTGTCGAATTTGTAAGTATAATCACTACACATATTGATCATACCTTGACAGTATAATATGCGGTCTTTTGTTTTCACGGTTTGATGCCTGATTTTTTTTCTTTTAGTACCGATGT
This sequence comes from Hesperophylax consimilis, assembly GCF_061612785.1. Classification (NCBI taxonomy): domain Eukaryota; kingdom Metazoa; phylum Arthropoda; class Insecta; order Trichoptera; family Limnephilidae; genus Hesperophylax; species Hesperophylax consimilis. The sequence continues at coordinate 2,262,153 of NC_142839.1, read as the reverse complement.
GATTGAACCCGAAATATCGTCGCAGAAAATGTCATACGTATCACCCGACATTATATAACATATAAGTAATGCCTTTAGTTAGAAAATTGAAATTGGAAAATTTTGTGGTTGACTGACAAATTTTATGAAATTAAATTTTATTTATGTAATTATTTATTTGCTTATTTATATTGGAGTCTGTTCTTACTATACAACTACTACCTGTCCGACTTTTTTTTATTTTTCACCTTGTGCACATGTATTGTGTAGATTATAAAATAGGATTTTTTTCAGTATAAAAAATCTGGGACTAACTACCATAAATGTATTCCTCACTGCCTAGAATGGACGGAAATAATTATACCGATTCATTGAACATTTTTTAATAAAATATTCTTGTTGCTATTATTCTTGCTGTTATTGTGCTGCTATTTTTATGGTTATTTTTATTTATAGTTGTATTACTTAATTTTGTTGTTCACATAATATTCTTCTTACACAACACTTAAAAATATTCTCGACCAAAATCCCAGTGATAAAGTCAGTGCGTGTTCGGAATTATATACACAGCGACACGACTTTATAACTTTCTTCCAGATAAAATAAAAAAAATGTGATTCACAAAAATTTCAAAGGTAATGTAAAAATTAAAAAATAAAAGATTATGTCAAAGGTAAGGCCTTTACCGGTGCACTTACACAAATTTTAAGTAAGTGTATATTTCTATTCTCTACAATTATATTACTTACTGTTCATATATTATTTACTGCTGTTAATTCTATGTACTTATCTAATTTATAAACTTATACACCTATTATTACTATTATTATAATTTCGTCTGTGGCCACATGTACGATGCACGTGTACAATTTCCGTATCTCCTACAATAATACACGTATCTGCTAATTTAAATGAACTAAACAAAAGGGTGATTCCCCGTTTAGATGCAAATATATTCACGCACAAAAGAAAAAAAGCATTTCTCTTTTACTGGCCTTTTATGCGTGATATTGTCAGTGCCTAACGTGTACATGCGCATATACCAATACTATTAAAGAATAGGTCGGAAGCCCTTGTATGTCTGTGCTGCTAATGGAATGAACTAAACGAAAGGGACATTTCACCGACTTCGTGCAAATATTTAAGCATTGAACTTAATTTCTTTTTTATTTAATCTCATATTATCTAACTTTTTTTGATCGCTTGCAACGTCAGCCGTACTAAAAGCCAGGTACTCCCTCTCCGTTCCCCGCTGCACGCTCCGTTAGAGAGGGACACAGGACAATAATTATTTTTGCGGGAGTCGAAATTTCGTCCGCGAAAACAACGCTCTTAACAACAGTAAAATTAGTTTTTCGAAATCTCCACAAATCACTAAAATATGAGCTTTCAAAGTGAACTTGGATAAAACATACGCAATGGTGTCTCATGACATCACACAAGAGACGATTCAGTACAATTTATAATTCAAATGGCAGTGCTGCAGTACCGCTGCCGACGCCATAAGCTTTTCAGCCCGCTGCAAATATCTATATTTTGATGGCCTATATCTTCGGTACTATTTGTTATTTTCCAAACATTCTAAAAGTATTAATATTAACTAGCAGTTAAAAACCCGGGCACTTGGTTGGGCTTCGCCTAGTTTAAGTGATACTAATAACAGTTAACCTATAATAACCCAACCTAACCTAACCTAACCTATCATTTTATTATACATATATGCACATGTCAGATTAGAGATTTGTTGGCTAATTTTACAATCATTGAAGCGTTTCTAGCTTCCGATTGTGTTTCACGTTTTTTATTGGGTTGGCAGTGCCTACACTTCCTACAAATGCGCAAACTTCATATCAGTATTCTGTCAAAATGGTGCGAAATTATTATTAAATAGTAAATGCAAAGAGTTGTTGTTTATTGTCATTAAGTTGAATCAAATGCTTGTTTTCTTTTTAAATGCGTATTAAAACGGTTGTTGTTACCTAAAGAATAACCGTTGTTTGAATAAATTAAATTGTAGGTATTTGTTATGGATTATTTCAAATGAAACACTATAATTCGCTGTTATGCCGCCAGAGGTGCGCTCTGTCGGCCAATAGGGAAACTACTCCAGCGGCTGGTAAAGGAGGAATTGACATTTTCTAGGAACTTACCCGAAACATAAGATTTGAATTTGACCAATCAGAGGGCCGAAACCGTCCAGACGTTGGCGAAATAATACTATCAGATATTTGGTTGATATATATAGCATTAAAAATCACCTCAAGGGCACTCAGCATGCATTAATAAGAAATTTCACTGAAGGAGACGACTTCGCCCGCACTTAATTTATTGAACATTTGAACTTACAACTTTTAAAAATTACTCCACAAAATTTATTTATGTTAAATAATATAGTAAAAAATAATAGTGATGGTACTAACCTTTTTAAATACCGCATGAATATATTTTTCAACCGAGTTGAATGGTGGAATTTTGCCTGTTTCGATAGACCAATTTTAATCTTGGTATTTGTGTAGGTGAGTTATCATGGATTATTCATAGATTATCCATAGATTTATGAATTCACATGATAACATTATCTTTTAGGGCTGGGAAAACCTAAAAAAAAAATCTTTTCTATTATATTTGGAATATTCACCAATAATAGTTTAGACTGGCACCTCTGGAATGTGAGGAAATAATCGGTGCTAAATGCTGGCATGATAAATGCAGGTAAAACAAAATGAATTTGATACAGAGTGATGTAAAAATATCTCATTGCTGAAAAAACATTTTTTTTTAAAGGATGAAAAACAACATTCCCAGTGTACAAACTACCTGGCAATATTATTTTTAAATGTGAACAAAGTCTTCCCCATAATTCTTTTGTGGCTTTTTTTGTGTGGAAGAATATTTTATCAAATAAAACTATATTTAAACATACATCGAAACTATATTTAAACACATAATACATCCTTACACTTATCGCACCGGAGATGCGGAAGTTTTTTTTTGTAATGTGATAAAATATGTACATTTTTATTGATTTTAACTTTGTTTATGGAGTCGTTTTACAAAAGTATGCTTTAATTTCAGACAATTTTTTTATAGTTGGGGTGTGGTGGGTAATATGTAAAAATTTGAATTGAAATTTGTGTATTATTTTCAAAGATATAGCTGTTTCAAGGAAAATACATTTTCTCGAATGGGACCCATTGATGTATTAAATTTAGATGAGACATGTGAAAAATAGGTTCCGCTTTTTTACCTCCAACTCTCCCAATGCTCTAACTAAAACTCCGGTCTACACGCACCGCTTATCGCGTTCTATTAGTGGAGATATTAGTACGTAGTAGCGCCTCTAATTGTAACTCTATGATGGGACTCTTGTTTTCGCCCGCATGAAGTGTGTTAAGAAAACAATGTAAGTAGGTAATTAAAAAAATGTTATTAAAATTTGCATTGCATTTAATAAATTAAGTATTTTGAACATGTTTCAATTATACACGGATTTCGAGCTATGCTTATTTCTCCATACACTCCGAGATTCATGTGTCGCCCTGTACCATAGTAATTAAGGTCAAATTATTTGACCCTCATTCTAACTCAAATTTTGAGACTGAAGATTAGTGCCTTAAATAACAGAGCTTTTGTTTGTTGCATCTATAATAGAAGGTATATTTTCGATATGTATTTTACATACCATTGACTTTTCAGCTAATAGGCAAGGAAAGTTCTACAAAAATTAGTTGTTAGGTACTGGTTTGTTCTGGCGCAATTGAAACAGTCTGCTCTGGGCGACGACTTGCCAAGGTGCCGAGTAGTGCTGAGCAATGCCGAACACTGCCGAGCAGTACCGAGCAGTGCCGAGCAGCCAAGAAACTAAGGCACTGATAATACCTAACACAGTGCCCTTCATATTTTTACTAGTGCCAGGCGCTGTTTGGCTCTGGATTCTTGCTAAGCAAGCACCTGTTGTAGTACCCTTATGCAACCTATGGTGCAGGGTTATTTTTCTGTAATATATGTATATTATATTTTTACCGATTTGGGGAAAAATTAAAATACCCATCAGGGTAGACAGATAGAATCGTGGTATATTTGCTAAAATAAATATATTTAAAAGGGCAAAATTGACAGAATTCAATTTGAAGATGAAAAATATCATAGGACAGGGCCGGCCCTACGAGGGTGCAATTGGAGCAGTCCGCTCAGAGCGTCGAATTGCCAAGGCGCTGATAAAACCTGATAAAGCCTTTGAGATTATTTTTCATAAAAACGGGCTACACAAAAAAATACAAATCATCCGAATATTATTGATTAGTGTTCACCTACCAAGGCGTTTACTGGTTTTGACAAGGGGTGCCAAAACCGGCTCAGGGCCGGCCCTGTGCATATCATCACTATCAGTGGTAGTGATAATATCAACCAAATAAACAAGTGGGTAATCCCTACTACGACACTGACATAGATATACCACTCACTAGAGGTGAAGCGTATATACTAGAACAGATTTGTCAAAGATACTTTCACACTTAGTATTTGTTCTTAAGTATTGTGCGTAACGAGTACTGCACGTCTTGCGTATTCATAACAAGGGCGGAGGATTACTATAGGCATCTCGCTTACTCGCCTACATAAGAAGTAATTGAATACTAGGGAAACACTCTTCTTATGTAGGTGAGTAAGTGAGAAAGGATATGATACTGAATTTAGAACTAAAAGTCTCAGTACTCTTTCTCGCTTACTGGCCCAAATAAGAAGAGTGTTTTCCTAGTATCCAAATACTTGGGACACCCATAAAGTTTTTGACGTTCGAAGTACAAGTATTTTAATAATAACTAGTAAAGAAGAATAAAAAGTATTTTACTTTATTAATCTGCATATTCAGAAGTCGGACGAAACTCGATACAAGGTATGAGTTACCTACATAACGTGCATCTTTATTTGGGAGATTCTCAAAGTGTTAAAATATCGCACAGACTAGGGCTATCGTAAATTTGTGTTTTTGAGTGTTTAATAATATACTTTGTCAAGATTTCATTTAAATATTAGTTTATAAAAATGGCTCCATTTCGTAGTGTTGCATGGCGTGGGATCATTTTTTGGATAAGTTTGAATATTGTGCTGAATATATTTATGTAAAAAAAGACATTCTTTTAAGGCTTCAGTTTAAAATTTTATGCATTTGCAAAAATATATATATATAATTTTTTTAAAACGTAATAATATAATGTTTGGTTTATTATCAACCACAAGGGTATTTTTTTATATTAGCTCCACACAGGAGGCCCTGAGGAAAATAATTTCTCTCAGGGCCCCTATAATCTTTGGGGATGCTGTGTAGACTAATTATTTCACAATCTTTTAAATGGGAATATTATATAGTACGTTTGCGGTACGTTCCAAGTGGAAGATACTCTCAGTAACGCCCTGGTGTAAGACCACCATTCAGAATTTAAATGTTGCTTGAAATGGATTTAGTCGAGTTTGGTAACCATGTCTGAATAGCCAAGTACTTCCCCACCTTCTCCCCCTTCCCACTACCTTCAGCCTTACAAGATACCACAATTGGGGATGTCATTGTCTCAGTTTCCAGACTCAGTTTTGATGCAGGGAGCAGTTGGACGGTATTTGCATAAAACATTAAGAAGCCTTCCAAATTCATATTTTTTCTATCACATATTGATCTATTCCCAAATATTTTTTCTATCACGTATTGATCTATTCCCAAATATTTTTATCCCGTCAGGCGCCAGCACACGTCTCGTCGCAGTACTTATTATTACGGGCGACGTGCATGCTGGGTAGGTAAGTAGGTACAAGTGCGAAATACCAGGGAATTGGTATTTGGAATAAGTATTTATTCTTACTCGTACTAGTTGTTCCAAGTATCAAGACGAGCTAGTACGAATCACCTCTACCACTCACGACACTGATAACCATCTGATAACTGCTGATAACGAAAACATAAACATGACAGATGATGGATGACGGATGACGTAAACAATGAACTGCAATGAACCAAAAAAATATATTCTATGACGTAAATAATTTTGGTAATGTAAACACTCGTAAATTTTTAAAACATGAATACACACTTGAATCCACGTGTAAAAAGCATTATTATGGCATTTTTATTTGCACAACAATGAGATAAAAATGTCGATAACGTAATTATTTTTATACCACCTAAAAAATTCCACGTACATTATTATTATTGTAAATCCACCATAATCATGTCTTTTAAATATTGAAATGAGAACATACACCGGGGATATAATTAACTTTTCAAATCTGAGAACATTAGGTGATCGTAGTTTTTAGCATGAAAGCACATGGCATAAAACTTGCTGTGAAGTCGAATCTAAAAAAACATTGTTTGATTAATAAGTATTCTTCTGGAAATGTATATTTTGATTAGAACAAAAAATTGAAACAACTTACTTGAAACAATTGAAATAATTTACTGATTATATGAACGTATTTATTGATCATTCAAAAACTTTCATTCACGTACTGAGCCAATGAATATTTTTGTTATGAGTGAAAATAGAAAATATTCTACTTCAATATATATTTTTTAAGCTGGTTCTGCTACGCAAAGGGACAATCAGATTGGACATTTATCAGCATTGGTTCTGCTAAGAAAAGGGGCAAATCGGATTAGACATTTTTAGTATTGGTTCTGCTAATTAAAGGGGCAAATCGGATTGGACATTTATAAGTATTATAATAATTTATTATAAAAATTAATCTTTGCGATCATTTTAAATTTTCATGCAGTATGATAAATAATATTACTTATTATTTATTGTTATTAAGTTAAATTTGTGGAACTCCTTTTTAATTATTTATGTTATTTGGTAAAAATTATAATACATTTTTATTTTTCTAGTGGGAAGGCGAAGAAGACGAGGGAGAAAAGGGTGGGGAAGTACCTGGCTATTCAAATTTGGTCACCAAAGACGGCCAAAGCCATTTCAAGCACCGTTTCAATTCTATAATAATTTAAGTATTGAATAAATGAAAGAAAAACTTTAAAAAATAATTTTACTATCGATGTATTATAATAATAAAAAAATATTTCTCCGGTTCCTGAATTAGTTGTTCCTTTTTGTAATTAAACTGGTAGGAAATATTTTAAGAATAATCTAAACACATTTTGTAATCTAATTTCTCTTATGAAAATCGACATTCAATTGAGAAAACACGATATTTAAAATAATTTTACAACATTTTTTCATCTAATTTCAATCCAGAATATCGACGCGTAGATATATCATAGACAAAAAGAAAAAGATACAAAAATACCATAAATACCATTGACCGCAACATAGAGAATATAGAGACGAGCGCCATGGAAAACGTCCCGGTAAAAAGGTATGATAAAATTGACAGTTGAGTCCAGAGTTATGAGTATTTTTCTATTGTTGCCTTTTGACAAATATCATGCAAATAACGTGAGCAAATTTGTGCTTTGTGTCAAATGCGTTACACCGTGTTCACAGTACTGCGTTGAGCGTTATTGTTTTATATACTGCCGATAATGGATGTTGATACACCGAACACATTGAAAAGATGTAGTAGTGCACCTCTGATAAACGAAGTCGCCTCAACGATGTCTTCCTCACCGTCAACGAGTACCACTCCAAGGTATGGTTTATATCGTTGTCCTCGTAGGTTTAATTCATTACATCCGATTACAAATACCCAATTACTGTATTTGCCAAATTGCTTAATTTTGATTTTAGAGAGACATCGACATCACCCTTTAACATATTTTCCAATCACAACCAGCAGAGAACTCGAAGATTTAGTGCCAGCTTTAGTCCACACATTCACTCGCCGGTAAGTTTATCATAACTTCTTCCCTAGTATCGAGGTTACTTGACAATTTCGTATCATTATGTATCACATTCGGATTTAGCCATTATTGTTTATTTTTTCTTATTTTGCTGTCAAAATATTTTATTAAAGCTGCCTGTTGTCATGCAAATAATTTTATCGTATCTTCCTTAACGTTATTTAACGTAATGTATTGACAGTTTCGAGATTGCAGATTGGGCATTTTGGAAAAAAAAAGCTTTCAAGATTTCTGTGAGATTTTCCGAAAAACTTTATTTCATGAATAATTTGTTTATCGAGAACAGTATGTCGGAGGCTGTGAGAGTTAGAGGTGTTTATGTAATTAAAAATATTCATTCATTCATCATCGGCCACTGTTGTTCAATGGAAGGCTGTGTGGATTTTCACACTATGCTTATTTTACATATTTGGAATTATAATGGACATTATCATTTCCAAATAACGTCAAATTGTTTTGTGGGTAAATATTTCTCTAACCGCTGCACTTTTAATAGGCACATATTATGGAAATTATACTTCGTTTCAACATAAAACTACAATTTACATCGGGATAGATGGTAAAAGATGCATTATAATTCCATTTTTATTCAATCAAAGTTTAAAATTACATTATAAAACGATTCCTTTGCCGCCATTTTGTGCCTTTGTATGAAATGAAGCCTTTTGAAGTTTCGTTTCAATCTAAGTACGCATAAATTACTTAATTAACTCAAACTAAAAACCTATTTTGTGCTTGTAAATAGTTGTTGCTTGTAGTAATTGTTGATACAAAGTGTAATACCCATAATCTGTGCCTAAAAGTGCGGCGGTTAGGGAAATAGTTACTGTTTTGTGCAGTAAATCTGAAGTTAAAAAAACTGACCGGTCTATAGCAGGGTACTCATCTAGCCGTGTAACGTAACTGATACTGTATCAAGTGAGTACGTAGGCGCGAGCCTACTGCGAGCCGCTCGCGGGTGGAGCGCAGTGTGATTGCAGCGAGCCGCCGACGGCGGATTCACTGCGATCACACTGCGAGCACTAAAGGCGGATCCGGGAGCTCGTAGCTGGATACGCGGTTACCGTGGACGAGCCGTACCCACTTGCAGATTGATACAGTATCAGTTACGTTACACGGTGCTACATTCTTGGTGAGTACCCTGCTTATTGTCTGGGAGTGCAAAGATAACTGGGCATCAATTTTTTTTTGCAATTGGAAATTGCACAATTTTATTAATCTAAACAATGTTTTAATGAATGTACAAAATCTCTTTGGCGAGTTAGTGAAGAGTTCCTTCTAAAGGGGACATAAATATTGTTGCCACAATAAATACATCAGCGACATTTGTAGTGGTGGTAAAAAGATGCGGGGCTGCTGATTAAAGTTATAACAAAATTAATTTTAGAATGGAACGGGACCTCGAATGACACCTAGAGTCAGTCAGCTTCGTCAAGAAGAATGCGCCGATGTCACAAACGTCAGGGAGGTGGCGCACGAACGGGAGACACACAGCGCCATGCAGATGAGTCAGTCGTGGGAGGACTTGACCCTGATGGGGGGGGCCTCCAACAGCTCCAGCGGACCCATGTCGCCCACCCGGGTCCCGCATTTCTCCCCCGGGGTGTCTCCTTCCCCCACGAGGAAGGCCTTCACCACGCGGCGTAGTCTGTCCCCCATCGCCATGCGCCCCTCCTGCCTGAGTCCCGTGAGTCGGCCGTCCGGGCTGGTGTCCATGAAGCGAAGATTTGAGCTGGAAGACGCTCCGGCCGCTAAGCGCTGCTGCTGGTCTACCGACCGTCTCACCCCCTCCACGCCTGACTCCAGTGTGGACTCGTCGTCGGGCTTCACTTTCCGGCCCGTGTCCCCGCGTGCCCCCTCGCTCCCCCCGGCGCTCCCCACCCCACTGCCCACACCGCAGAACCGCACCTCTCAGAGTCCCAGCTAATACAACTCTCACATCCGGCTATCTCTTATAGCTCCGCAGCCAAAGGAACATTTGTATATATGCATCACATTTAGCTCTTGTAGAATTAGAGCTACGTACGCAATCCAGTTGTAACTGTACGATTCTTTTTCCATACAATTTATTTCCTGTAAATTGTGTCTAATATAATATATTCTGTACTATCTTTAAATTTCCTCATCTTATGTTTGAGCTTTCTAAACTTAAATATGTTAAAATACAAAGGTACCTATCTAAAGTTCCCGGCAGTAGACCTCGGACGCTGTCGGGTTCACTCTTGCTGTTTATTTACAGATCAGAATATTGCCATGTAAAATAAGGTGTTAATTTTGTATAGACTTAGTTGAATTTAAAATACTGTAAATTAATTTTAGTGTTTGATGTTTGTATCGGTAGATTGTTTAACATTTCCTTTGAATACTATGTATGTTCAAGTTATTAGCGGAATCTCATTAGACATTTTTAATAAAATGGAGAAAGACCTAACCGTAGATAGAAAAACAATATGCAACCCTGTTGCTGAAAGCATCGGAACTGGGAGTGGAACTAAAGAGCAATGTGGAACTGGGGAATACAGTTCTTTAATATTCCTTACTGGGGGTCTTAAATCTTCTTAAATCTTGAATTATTATGTTCCTAATATGTATTTTGAATAACTTGCATCTTTTTCCTTTCTTCATACTGTTCTGTTCTGACAATTTGTGAGCTTCAAAAGCTAAAAACAAACATGTATTCTAATAATAATTCTTCTGAAAATGCAACAGGATCCAGTTCTAAATATAGCAAATGTGCCTAACAAATATTTATAATTTAGCGTTTGCTGAAATTAATAATGTGTAATCAATAAACATTTCATATTTAGTTCAATTAAACTTCCTGGATTTTACCAGGAGTTATCGAATCAGTTTTGATTGCTACAAATATCAAGGCCAAAAATTTGGTTATCTCGAAAAGTATTTCAATTGTATAAAAAATATCTACTCTTTTGGTCATCTGAAGGTAACTTATTGGTTTATCTTATGATTAAGCAAATCATCAATGCTAATTATTTATTGCCACGTAATTCTTATCTGGCCACTGTTTAGTATAAGAAACTGCTATATATCCAGTTTACCACAAAATGACTTAGGACGGGTTGTTTCACAGAATTTGAACAATTCATCAATTTTCAAGTTCTGTGAAAGTTCTATACAAATTCTGTTATATTTCAGTCCTGTGAAGCAACTGGTCCATAATGATATAATAACCGCACTTGAATAGGACTTATACACAACCTGAAAATTAACGTTGAAATTTTATGAATTGTTCAAATTCTGTGAAACAACCCAACCTTAGTATTTGAAAAGAGCTTGAGGATGTGACACATGAGCTGATAGATTTGCACCTTATAAAACGGTTTTATTGTCTTTTGGAAGCAATCACAATATAGAGTTTCAGATTTTTAAAGAGAAAAATCAACTCATTGAAAGTTTTCTGAAGAAATGTTATATCCGTTGTGTCGTGTATGTAATACAAAATCTAACTTAACTTCAATACGGGTCGGCTGCTTTTGGGGATTTGGAATTAAGTGCCACGAATGATGTTAATTCAGCAGGATAATATGAACTTGTGATATTTCAAAGTGAAGCAAAAATAAATAGTGCATACAAACTTTTCTTTAATAATATTTTTCTTTAGTTAGTACATATTTAAATGTATCTTTTTGAATAATACATACCACTTTCATATCTCTTCCAAATATTGTATGTGTCATAATAAGTGCTTATGTTTATTAAGCACATTTTATTTAGATTAGATTTCACCAGTGCAACTTAAGGTTTATGTTGTAACAGTAAAGAATAGACCACAGTGGCATGTTTAAATTAAAAATCAGATTTTAACCTCTTACCTCTGTAGTGTACGATTTTGATTTGGGAGGTTGCAGGTTTGATTTGTGCCAAAATAAAAATATTCATTACTCTATGAATTTCATGGTCCTCTGGTCTAAATTACTTTCTTTACTGATGTCTAGGAACAAACCCATTGCAGAATTTTTAAACTTGTGTCACTGTTTTTCATTCTCCAATCATAACAAAAAATTGTGTGCCACCATTATTGTATCGATGTTTGTACATATTTCCTTTAATCTTTTAATTGTTTCTGTAATCTATAGACATCCCTGATAATTGTTAAGCAGTCAATAGCATCGTGTTCCCACTGACACAGGCTAATTCGCTTTGTTTATTATGTAGCGTAGGTTCATACTTTTACTAACCCAGTGAAAAAATTATTTCATATTTGTAAAATGCATTAACATTGTGGATCATTAACAATGTAAACACATTTGTTTGGTTTCGTAAGAACCCTTCCTTCCGTCGGGAGAATATTAAAACTAACTTAAGATACGCAATACTGATAGATATATTTAAATGTTTGGGTGTTGGAGTGGGAGGTGAACAAAGGTGAAGAGGTAATTAGGGGATTTCTGGAAAGAACAGCGGTTTAGTGGAAATATGTCTAGAATAGGACTAAAAGATACATTTATTTGATTATTCAATAAACTAGAGTTTTCTGTTTTCAAGTGCTTTTAATTTCCAGTAAAACGCAGAAATTCTTCCCAGAAATCCCCTTCTTTCCTTCATCTCTTGTTGAAGGAAGGTTTCTTCCGAAACTGGTTGAGAGTAAAAAATTAAAGTGGTTTAAAAGAAATTTATGTGTTCGTATTGTAGAAAATTATTTGTTTGGCTGCAATTGAACTGAAGGCCTCACGTTGATTTACAACAAAATGCAGTTTATTGTTTATCTGCACATAGATTTGAAGATCTACAAGCTTGTAAGTTTTGTATGAATTACAACTTAAAATGGCTATAATTTTGAAAAAAAAAGTTTATTATAAATTTAGTTATTAAATGCTACTTGTATGTGGGGGCTTAGGTTCACAAGGTGTTTTTACCTATAAGATAGGCCCCTGTGATCTGAAGCCCCCAATGCGTGAGGTGATGAAACAGCACACTGTATTTTCATGAGAATCCATCTGCACTACATTATTAGTTTGCTAAACACATGTTGAAGGTCTTCTCCTAGGTTGAAAATGCAGGTCAGGTACTGACTTGTCCTCACTATAATGCCTATGTGACAGACCACGCTGTATTCTCGTAGCTTGGCCTATTTCAGCAAATCGCTCACCATAAATTCCCCTTGGGAACGTATGACGAGGGACATGCTGAAATAGGCTAAGCCACGAGAGTGTAGCGCAAGGGTGTCAGACCCATTACGGTATGTTTACCTTTGACAGTAAGGGTTGTCTATTATTATTTATTCCTCATTATATTTATTCATGAATGATCAGCTTATGATATTTTTTGAAAAATGAAAATGTTTTTATTTAAAAATAAAACATCATTTTGAACTAATACCTTTCCTTGTCATCACATTTTTATGGGGGTTGAATAAAAACTTGTGTCTTCAATAATCTGACTTTTATTGCCAAAAGGTTAATTATAACAACAATCTCTTTTGTGTTTCGTTTCAAAGACAGTTTTGTCATTCAACTGACGGTTGATCCAATATATATTTCAGCAAGGACTTGACTGGGTGCGCTAGCTAAAGCTAAACTAACCTAACCTAACAGAAGACTTCTAACAGCCACAGAAATTATTGTAAGAACAGGTGTTTCAAAATTTTAAAGTGGTCCATTTCTTGATTTTTTTTCTGACCTATTTTGTGGTCCTTGGATGATTGCTAGGCTTCTTTAACTAGATAGATTATTTTTAGGAGTAGCTGATGTGAGAGTCAACTGGCGATGAGAGTGAAGCCGATGTGAGAGTCAACTGGCGATGAGAGTGAAGCCGATGTGAGAGTCAACTGGCGATGAGAGTCAACTGGCGATGAGAGTGAAGCCGATGTGAGAGTCAACTGGCGATGAGAGTGAAGCAGATGTGAGAGTCAACTGGCGATGAGAGTGAAGCCGATGTGAGAGTCAACTGGCGATGAGAGTCAAGCCGATGTGAGAGTCAACTGGCGATGAGAGTGAAGCCGATGTGAGAGTCAACTGGCGATGAGAGTGAAGCCGATGTGAGAGTCAACTGGCGATGAGAGTCAACCCGATGTGAGAGTCAACTGACGGGTTGACTATTCTAGTCGCTTTGCTATAGCATTCACATGGGTAGTTAATTTAGGTTGGGTTGATCAAAATGTAGACATATCTGTGGCAGTAATTTTTAGTAAGAAGGGCGCACACCCCTGAATAAAATAAGTATGGTATATACAGGCTGTCCAAAAACTCGTAATGTAGCCGGGAAACTGGTAAATCTACACCACTTTTGGAGTCAATTTTGTGGTACAAGATTTTACAATTTGAACTATAATTTTCGAGTGAGAGTCGGAAGTTGGAATTTTTTAGGCTAAATTTGAAAAAAATCGGTTGCTAGGGGGGTAATATCAAATATTAAAATGCGTTGAAGCATAGAACCGGCTCCAAGATTTTTAACCCAAAAAATTAAAATTCAAAATGCTTAGACTGAATTTTATTTTTTGAATTCTGCATGATGTAGATTGAGCAATTTCAGGCTTGTACTACGAGTTTCCAGACACCGTGTACAAATGTGATGTTATAGATTGAAAATGGTGATATAGCAAAAACACATATAATTAGCGATATTTATTTACAACGAAAAACCACTTGAAACACATTACAAGAATGAACATATTGTTAAATATAAATGGCCATGAGCCAATAAACCTCTAAATTTATACTTTTCTATGTTTAAATAAAATTGTCTTAAATAGTGAACATAAAACAATAAAAAAATATAAATTTCTAGCAAGCGTAATTTGTCAAGTTGCAACAACACCAGTCTGCAAATATCTGCACTTCCCGAGGCAATTAGAGACGGCCGTGATAGTCTCCAGGATCCCATTACGAGGCAATTAATTCAATAATACAATTTGAAAGTCAATAACGCGCACTGTACATAAATACGCTTCATACAAACAATTTTTCTATCTTAATGTTTTATTAATTCATTTTTTTTTTCTTCTTAAAAATGTTAAAAAATCCAATCATTTCTTTTATTCCTTATGGCACATAATTTTTTAGAAATAATCATGACCGAAACAGGTCGTTGAATAGATTCCGTGAAATGTTATTTTTTGAGATAACTTCACTCCAACTAGATACCTTTTGCAGAAATAATGTTCTATAATACAATTGTACATAATAGAAAAAAAAAACTTTAATATTTCTAATGCTAATGATATATGTGTGTTATATATTGAACAGGAAACAACAGCTATTGAATAAGAAGTTGTATAGTGAAGTTTAAATAATAAATTAACGGTGAGTTTAGGCCCAATTTAACCACTTAGAATCTTGCATGGAAAACTGCATAAAAAAAATTCCGATCTTATTAACATCTTAAATACATTTGTAATGTTTTAAAATTGAATTAAAAATAGAATTTTTATATTGAGCACAAAATAATATTATTTATTTAATAAGAATTCGCGTTTGACAGATTTGATGGAGATTTTGAACAAACATAACAAACTTTGTGCCTCCAGACCGAAGAGCATCTTTGGTTCATTTTGGCATATGTGCTGTTAATCATGTTTTCTAATTGTTATGTAGAGAGGACTATGAATGGAAAGCTGTATGTAGAATGAACTCTTCTATTGTATGCAGATATGTAGATCAGGTTTATGTATTTGTATTTTCATGAGAAAGGAATATCTCAATTATATTACAAATGGGTGGAGAGCATTAAAATAATTCTCATTGAAACAATGTGGTTTATTGTTAACAGCAAATTACTTTAATAATTACAGACATTCACAGGTAAAATACATAACTAATGATTTTCAATACCACCAGTATTTGTTGTAGATATAAACAGTAAATCCTTCAATTTCATAAATAACTTGATAAAAATGTTACAAACTGGACTTAAAATGTTCTTTCCCTATTTTATTACATTTGCACTGCAAACAAAATCATGCGCACGACGAAAACGGTTACGTCCATTTTTGTGTGTGGATTTGCAATACTCGACAATGGCTTTCGATGCATCCAAAATAACCCACTTTAATCAAGAACCACCCATTCGCTGTTCAAATATTGGCAAAATGGGAGATTTACTTGTTATAAGAAAAAGTTATGGGTACTGAATTCAATTTGATTGTGACATTTGATTCACTTTTTGAATTTTATTTCAAAGTTATGTGCATTACGGAAATGTATACCGAGATGTTAAACATAAGCGTTTTCTAGTTAAAGTTTATTAAATTTCAACATATAAATTAAGTGTAAATACTCGGTGAGTTTATCAAGAAAACCAAGTCAAATTATATTGACTCACTTAGACCGCTTCCAAAATACCAGTCCATACTAAACATAGTACATAAAAAATATTTAAAAATACAGCATTAGAATGTACACATCTAAGATTATAAATTACCTATCAACTTAATACTATGTTAAGGAAATGATATGTGAGCTGACAAAGGAAAATAACAACATGTAGGAATATCTTATTATAGGCCGAGGTAACTGAGGAATTGGAAAATAATAGACCTTATTCTGTTCTTGAAATGGATAAAAGCATGAATAACAAATACAGTGGAAGCTTTGCTTCTTTCTAATTAATGCCTTAATCTTAATTTGTATGGTTATATCATATTGTGTGAAACTCTCTTATTAGGTTACCCAAGGGACTGAACAAAACAAAACTTCGAGGCCTAGTCCGCGGGTTTCACTGTACCACCATTGATCATCCCTGAAATAAGTCCTCTGGGTTTTATTGTTACAGATCGTTTAGCCAGGTTGAAATCTCTTTAACCTTTCCGGGAGTAAGTTATGTAATTCTGGCTGTGCTCTGGGGAGTGAGTTTTTTTTACATAAATAAAGATTTATATTTTTTGATTAAATTTTATGATAGTATGCAAAATAAATAACAGCCGATATCTCTGTCGATAATGATGTAAAATGTTTAAAATTGGTGTAAAGTCACAGGAATATGCCCATAGATGGCAATTCGATGCATATTTACAGGATACGCATCGAATATGAATATGCGACCCCTGTCGTCCATACTCCTTTGGCGAAAGTGTGTACCGTCGCTCATTCGCGTCCATACTCCCGGAAAGGTTAAAAAGACAACAACGCTAAAAATGCCTTTTGATTACACAAAAAATTATTTTTGTATGAATCATTTTTTTCTGCTTCTACTAATATTCTTAACAGCAAATTTGTATTGACTTAAAATAAAGGTAATGCGTATCTAATCGTAAGAATTATAGAATGGCAGAAAATCATTTATTTGACGAGTATGGCAATGTGCAACAGCGCTTAAACCTAGAGATGATTTATTGGTAAACAATCACCCAAACTCAAAGCAATTTTACCCTGTTTTCAGTAATGTCTTTGTTCTGAGCATAAACTTGGTCCTACTTTATTTGCTTCCATTTTTTAATACATAGATTTCCAAACTATAATGAATACTAAGACAAAACATAATAGAAAATATAAATACCTATTCTGTCACTCTTCGGCAAACCACTGTTACATATAGGCATTCTATTCAACTTTAAATTACTTACAAGCTACCTTCAGAGTTAAATCAAAAGTCATAATTCCCCAAAGGCCGGAAAGTTTAAGGAGAACAAATTAGAATTTAAAAATAAAGTTTCAATATAATTTCTTAAAAAATTAAACTTTCAAAAATTCATTTGTTGTAAAGTATTTTTTAAATGTGATTATGTTTTTACAGATACTCATTTATAGCTATCATCATATCGCAATCAGTTCTTCTACATGTTAAAATTTCGAATATTGCATCACTGTCCAAAGTTAAACTAAATATTTTTGAAATACCACTTAAATTTTACAATTTCAACAAAATTAGAGTGAAGCAACAGAAACATAAAATATTATGTATAATATTAAGCACATACATATTTCAGTTAGAATCACCGATTAATGGGAATAATAATGATCCTTTGCTTGTTTTTCACTTTTGATAGCTCATTTCAGACACATCACTTTTATAAGGTCACCCGGGCAATTATCATGAACTGCCAGTGAAAAGTCAATTGCATTTTGTACTTACGTTCAACAAGTAATTAATTTAAATTTGGACGGCCTACGAAGACCTGTTGAGAGAGTCATTATCTATCAACGGTACTTTGGCCACCTCAAAGAATATCTTGTGGGAGTACTTGTTCCGCACGGTGCTCAGAGCTTCCTTGGGCTTCTTGTGGAGGCACATGTTCTGCACTCGGGCCACGGGGAGGATTTCTTCAAGGGTGAACCCTGCAACAATACAAGGAATGTTAGGATCATAAAACAATGTGGAAAGATCTATGAAAACCAATATAATAATATGTACAAACCCATAAATAACCTAAATGTTTGAATCAAATTGCAGGGTGACTTAAGTAGCGTAGCTGTCTATTGTCAGAATAACCAGTTGTTTTTAACCTTTTAAATGCCAGTAGGTAGAAGTGTAGCTGTGCACAGCAGGCCAAGAATGCGAGTTAACTCGCTCTTGGCACAGAAGCGGTTAAATGGTTCGAAATGTCACCACGTCATGTTACGTTGAAAATAAAATTGCAACCAGCTCCAATATACGTAGGTTGTGATTCTCGATAGAAAGTTACAATACAAATGTCATATTAATCAAATCACAAACATGTTTCATAATAAGAAAAACAGAAGAATTCACAAACATTGTCATAATCAAACAGCTATGCATTACGTATGTAAAAAGCCATCTAGAGTTTGCATCAATTGTGTGGTCTCTATTTTATGCATTACATATAAACAAAGTTGAATCGATTTAGAAAAAATTCATAAAATATATTTCTTACAAATACACATGTATTTTTCAAAATTGATTCATTGAGTGTGCGTAGATAATTTTCAGATGTTGCTATATAAAATTAAATTATTTTTATATACCTATATTATACAGATGTCACCTGTGACAGGTTTTTTTTTTAAAAAAACAGCACCATCTGTTGGGCGTAAAAGCAAAATGCGCTATTGTTTCTCTATCTGCACAGAAAGACTGAGCCACGGCAACAGGTGGCGGGGTACAGCTAGTAATAAATAAAAATATAATTTTTGATTTATTACAATTTTGAATACAACGATAAAAAAAATTAAAAATGGCCCACCTTATGTTTATGGTTACAAAAATTATTGATAATGAAAAAAATATAAAACACACATTTTTCATTAGACAAATGTACTACAAACGTTATTGTCACCTCACTTTTTTTGTCGTTTCATATAAAAATTATTAATTTTTTTCAAATTATAAACCTTTGGTTTCATAAAGGAGCACATTTTAATTCTTCTGTGGTTAACTTCTAGATTGGAATATAAAGCATGATGTTTTCTCTTTCTAACACCATTTAGATCATATTTCTCACCATGATGGCAAGGGAGATACAACAATTTCTATGAGACCATTTGAGTTGTTCCCAAAAGTAAAAAAATTAGCTTAAAAGGTAAAAATGTATTCACATCCCAACTAAACTAAACTAAACTACATAAAATATAAACATAATATATATATATATATATATATTTTTAAAGAAAGTCAAACATTCTCGGGTTACGAATAACCTGACAATATTTGAAATTCTCCAACTACAACCACAGTAAGGTAAAAATGTTGCTTGTGTTGTGATGGAGGACTTAGCCAGCTGATGAATTGAACACACTACGCCTGGTGGGACCCAAACGCGATGTCAACTCGGCCACCGACCGGTCATATTATGTAATTTCTGTTAATTTTATAAATATACTGATTCATTGTTTAATTCATAATGTATAAGTATAACGAGGAAATCTATAATTGGTTTCTCAGTTAGGTAAATTGCACTTGTTAACCAAACACTAACCAGCCATATAGGAAACTGTTGATTTCGCTAAAAAAAATAAATAAAAAAAACCCCAATGAAAGGCTTAAGGATTGCTTGTAAGGATGCATAAAATCGACAAAGCAGTTATTGTGTTGTTCTTACCTGTGTAATAAACATGTGTTGGAGTCCAAGTTCCTAAGTTCTTCATTCGAATGGCCAAATATAAAGCTGCAGCAGCCATTTTGCTGTCGGACATGGAGATGACGGCGTATTCCATTAAGCAAAGTTCCAGGACGAATCGGGCTAATGTTAGTGTGGGCATTGAAACACAGGCGCACTGGAAAATACAAAAACAAAAGGTAATGTACACGTACAAGTCTCGCAATCTCACTACATATTATTTCGGTTGTAGGTTTGAGGGTTTCACTAATTGTGTACTGCTAGCTTTGGGTTTCTCTATTAGTTAGTAAATAAACTCACCCTTGCATAGCGCCTCAGGAAGCGGTAGGACAAGGGAATGCCAAGGTCAAACCCAATAACCTTCAGGACATTAATCTCCATGGTCAACAGCTGCCTCAGGTTGTATGCTCCATCACAGATGTATAGGAAGTCGTCCACTAGCGGGGGTATACGCTCCTGAAATAACATTTTCAATTACCCATTTGACTCAAATACATAAAACATAGAATAACGCCTAAGAGAATAATTGAATAACTTGATTATTATTGCGCTTGAACAGCAAGCAGCGTCCAAATTATATCATTATTTTTTATGTTGAAAACATTATCGCTGTACAATTATTTTCATCACGGAATCTGAGTAAAATGGTAGTAAGTTAATCTGAGATATTTGCGTGCGAATCTGTAGGATAACAGCAATGACTTAGATTCAAAAGGGTCAAGGAAACTTGGTTCAAAGATAAAAGACGGTGTAATTTAACCCGTTTGATCCCACGAGGCTGATTCATCAGTCCCACCAGTGTGCGAAAAATTCCAGGGATTTAAAAAAAAATTAGCTTAACTTGGTGATGCGTGTTTCAATAGTTATAAAAAAATAAATTTTTAATTTCTGCATTTTATTTTGAAAATGTAAAATTTGGGTGATTTGCAAGCACTGGTAACACTGGGATGAGTGCATGTATTAGGACTAATGATTTATTTTAGACAAAACACTTACCTAAGCATTAGTGTCTAAAACTTTTTTGCAAAATGTCTACTTATGCATTTCGTTTTTTAATGCAGCGTGGTGCATATATACTTATTACTAGAGATCGGATTATATGCATTTGCATATGCAAATATGCAAATGCATATTTAGACCCTTTTCAGCGGTAGTTGCATATTTTAGCAAATAATTTGAGATCTTGCATATTTACGCTTGATATCGTTCAGATGCCTCACATAGCGACACTATAGACGTCAGATAGCAAGGCGCGCGGCCAGCGAAGCTTAGCGAAGAACTGATAACTGATCTTACTGATCGCTACGGCCGGCGGCCGGAGCGGGGGGGGGAACCTCTCTCATCTTCGCCTGCGCTCGCCTCTACTCGGCTAATTGCCGAAAACAATTCATTCATTCGTATGAGGGGTGATTTGGTATATTTTTATGGTAATTCAGTGAATTGCGAATTTTGTTTTTGACTGGTCGCACGCGCTGTTCTTTAGAGTTTCGTCTAGTGTTTTGTTTGTTTGCACGAAGTTGTACATTGTGAAAGTGAACCATGCCCCCTGATAAAAAAAGTGCCCATACGTGGATAGCTGAATATCCTGGAATATTTACATACGACGGAAAAGTTTTATACTGCCGAGTTTGCGAGAAAAACATTTCTAGCACAAAAAAGTTCCAAATAGACCAGCATGTCAAAACCAGTGTTCATATCGCAGGAGTGCAGAAGAAGGGCCCACGACAACAAGTTTTTACAGTGGCAAGTAGCAGTAACAGTGAAGTAACCTCCAAAGGTAAACAACAAAATCACTTTAGCATGGATCTATGTGAAGCATTTCTTGCAAGCAATATCCCTCTATACAACTGACCTGCCTTGAAGGATTTTCTCAGAAAATATTGTATACATCAAAATATACCGGATGAATCTACTTTACGTAAAAATTACATACCATCAATTTATCTACATGTGCTGGAAGAAATACGCAATGAACTCAAGGATAACATCATATGGATTTCAGCTGACAAAACCACCAACACTTGCGGCCGTTACATTGCAAATTTGATTGTTGGTGCATTAAAACTTGAACCTTCACCTTCCTATTTGGTGGCCTGCAGAGAACTTGAAAAGGCAAATCATTCTACGATCGCCAGATTTGTGAATGAGGGTATAAAAAAAATATTTCCTGAATCTTGCTTCCTGAAAACTGCCAAATAT
Source organism: Hesperophylax consimilis (assembly GCF_061612785.1). Lineage (NCBI taxonomy): Eukaryota > Metazoa > Arthropoda > Insecta > Trichoptera > Limnephilidae > Hesperophylax > Hesperophylax consimilis. Next base: position 2,240,158 of record NC_142839.1, on the reverse strand, counting down.
CCCTTTACCTCCTGAGCCAGTAATAACACGTTGGGGTACATGGATCGAAGCTGCGATGTTTTACCATGAACATTTTGAAGCCATCAAGGGTGTTATCAATGACTTCGATAGTGCAGAGGCTTTGGCAGTTTTCCAGTGCAAAGAATCGTTTGACGACGCCAGTATTAAAAAAAAACCTAGCTATGATTACCACTCATTTCGCCTACATACCTGCAAGTATAAAAACGCTTGAAACTCATGGATTGGCGTTGAATGCATCTATTCAGGTTATGAAGGAAATTCGCCTTATGAATTCCTCGTTGCCAAAGCTATTCCCGAGTAAACTCAAAGAAAAATTTGAAAACATACTGAATAATAACCCAGGGTTTGAACCTTTGTGCCAAATTGATAACTTCATCAACGGGGCAGGTGAAATTTTGCCCGGAACAATAAGTTCAAAAATCGCACCCAAATTTAAATTCTGTCCAGCCACATCAGTAGACGTAGAACGTTCCTTTTCCGCTTACAAAAATATATTAAGCGATCGTAGATACAATTTGTCTACAGAACATTTAGAACAGTACTTAGGGCCGTCTGTTTCAACGCTAGCTATAGTAAAAGTAAGAATAAAAGTAAATGCTAAAGTTAAATTTCACCAAAATGCGTTTTTCAATCAATTTAACTCCTGGTTTGACGTCACTTTTAACTTTTGTTTTAACTTCCCGAAATCCGAGAGTTACTCGCGAGTTATTCGCGATTCTCGAGTTACTCCGCCATTTTGACATATTTGACAGTTCTATACGCAAGGTTCTTCTGTTGAGTGTTGTTACGAAACGATTATCATGATTAATATTATCGAAGATGACAGTAGTGAAGATGAATTCGTCATGCAATATGTTTTACAGCGAAAGCCAAAAACATTTCGACCCCGTGTTAATAATATGGTCATTTGGGATGATTCCGAATTTTTGGCACGGTATCGCATGTCGAAAGAGCTTGCAAAATTTGTGACGGATCAAATTGAGGGAGATTTTACGACTACTGGAAAGTAAATTATATTTTTTTTCCGTGTAATATCGTATATATTATAACAAGTCGTCATTTATTTTTAAATACCCACAGAAATATTTTTCTAGGAACAAAACAATGTAATAAAAGTATATCTTTTTTCATAAACTTTGGTATAAAACTTATTATTATATTAAACCCTGTATATAATGTTTCAATATACATATTATAATTGAAAAGAAACTATGTAATAAATATATAACTTTTTTTACAAAGTCTGGTTGCAATTATTAATCAAAGGAAACTAGCCCCTCCAATACTCTCAAGAAATTATTCCTAAAACTATAAATCGATCTTCATCATGTAAGTAAAAATTAAATTCTGAAATAAAATATTCGTACACAATAACAAACAAGAAGTCAGAAGAGGTTATAATGACCCACAACAAACTTCTGTATTTTGACTGATTTTGACAGTCACTTAACCAGAGATCATATTTAATCTTCGGTGTGGCCGTACCAAAAAATAATGCCGTACGTTTTTCCACGTAATTTCGAGGAATATTCTGCTTTTTAGACTGGCCACACAAGTAACTGTTACTTTTGCATAAAGGCACTTGAAACAGCGCGCGGTCCGATTTAACATGCTTGTTACTTTAACTAACAGTTAAATTTTTAACTTAGCTCACGATTTAGCATTCTGTTGAAACAGACGGCCCTTAGTCATATACGTTTTTAAAGGTAAATTCTAAATTTTATTGTTAAATACATTTTATAATTGATATTTTCGAAAATATAATTGTTATCCTTGAGAACTAATAGCTTACTAAAATAAAAAAAAAATATGTAAAAATACGACTTCCTGTATTATTTCATGTTGCATATTTTGACCCTTTTTATGGATTTTCGTGCATATTTTAGCTATTTTTATTGCATATTTGCATGCATATTTTGGGCTATTTTTGTTGCATATAATCCGGTCTCTACTTATTACGTATGTTAAACGGTATTCTGTGAAATGTATCCCCCCATCCAAAAACAGAATTAAGGTTATTACAATTACATACATTAGAACAGATGTACATAGTCCCAGAGAGGGGTTGTACATGACATCATCTTTTGAGTATCTTGTCTTTTTCATGCAAGGAAGAGGACGATCGTAGATGAGGTAAGTATGACCTCTCTCCGGGACTACTTTAATATAGTATTTTTACACATATCAGCAGTTTTACACACAAAATCCTGAATCAACTTGTTTACATGCATATGTTGATAGGTTGACATTTTGATTGAATCGCAGAAAATAACACTCACATCAAACTTGGAAGCAATGAACAGCGAGGCCGCCCCGAGAAGCTGCAGGTCCTCCTTGCCAGTGACCTCCTTGCAGAGGAACAGGTCCACCAGCTTCACGGCCAGGTACAGGGTCTCGTGGTTCAGCTCAAAGCTCTCCTGGACCTCCACCATCCAGTCCACCAGCAGGGCCCGCATGCCCCCCGTCAAGCACTTCTGGCGGGACATATAGTCTTCGATGACAAAGGATACCTGGGAAATTCAAGATGATATGAGTAAAACTACAAAATTATGAGACTATAATTTCAGGTTATTTATCTGTACTTCTGTATGAAATTAGTAATATGTTTGAATGCAAACAAACAACCGCTTTAACTAATCAAACTCAGCGACCACTAAGTTCAAATTTGCTCACATACAATTTCCTTATCGCCAATAATGCAACTGAGCATAATTTTAGTGTACACTTAGGCCATCCGCTCACGAGGCTACTAACAAAACTAGCTAAAAAGCGGTTCCCACACTACGCAACTTATCAAAGACCAGTTTTTAATGGCGACGCACCTCGGTCTCTTGCAAGTCGCCGTATTGGCCCCCGGCCGGTGGGTTTCAGTTGCCAGTTGTATCTCACAAGCTACCAGTTTTCGAGAAATTTGTGATATGAGGTTGAATAAATTACCTTGCATTTTTTTAATATACTGCTGTGCTAAGTAAATACAAAGTAATTCACACGGGAGTCATTCTCCAGAATCAAAGGTCAAAGTTTTGCAGTTTTGTTCAACCTTTTAGCATACTAATTACCATACTTAATTACCTTTATAATCTTAAAAAATATTATGTCTAAATCTCTAATATGTTAAATTCTTAAGTTATCAATAAGTTGTCCTCTCCTAACCACAAGCGTCAGCTTTTGTAGGAGAGTGTATAAAATATGCTTAAATATGTTATATTTTGTAAAAAAAAAAAACTTATACTTGGCCTAAGGTACTGATTTTTTGTCAAAACACTTGTTCTATATTATTTGTTTTAAAAAGGTTTTTAAAATATAATAATATCTGTTGAAAATATGCGATTTTCTGTTTTTACTTACCAATATAAATAATATATTTTGAAAGTAAGTGAAAAAGCAGTATAAATAGAATACGTCACAAGAGCAAATAAATAATATAAGAACGGTGTGTTCATCATGATTTGATTCTGTAAACATTTTTGAATGCGAAATGACAGTGATGGCTGAAGTGTTCTCATTCATTCTATGGTTATTTTCAATTTCTTATGGGTATCGCCGTCATAAGCCACCCCAAGTGGTTCGCTACGTTTAGTGACTCAGCAGGGTGTACGGGTTCATGGGGTGAGGTATGTCTAGGTCTTGGCGGCAGATGCGTTTGTCCACCTACTGCGTGGCGAGCCAGAACGGGAGAGACTGATTGAGGGGAGTCTTTTGACTTTTCCAGCCGGACTCTCCATCCATCCTACCTAGACACAATGACCCTCACCTAACCACCCTTTATACCTTTTTCCTTCCTTCCCAGAACTTCCTCTCCTTCCATTCCATACAGCATCCCCAAGGATGAAGTAGGCCCTGAGGGAATTTTTTTCCCTCAGGGCCTCCTGAGTGAAGCTAATTTAAAAAAAAAAAAAAAAAAAAAAAGCCGAGATAATTGGTGAAAACTTAAACTTGAGTTGCGTCGATAGAGAAGTTTCGGTATACCCATGAGCGAAAGGCCTTGAATTTAAGCAAGTTTTTGCAGTGGATTTAACATCACGAAATAATGTTGAAATATCAAAATATATATACAGTGGTAAAATACATACATATTTATTTTTTATTCACACAACGAGGAATTCAGGCACCATCGTTAAAAGGACTACTTATTTTATTTTCGAAGAATAAAATAGTGATACTACAATGCGAGTTACTTGTAGACTGTCAGATTCATTTACTGACAAATCAATTTATTTTTATTTATTTATTCAAAAAAACAGTTTTTAACATAAAAAACGTACTCTGCACATCTCACTAGGGCATTCCTGTATCAAGATGTGCAGCTTTACAATTATATCATTTAAAACAATACAAATATGTAAACTTAATATAATAATAACTTTAGATTTAAACCTAAAAAAGAAAAGTTTATGACACGGTCGTTTCGTGACCGGTAGACAAAAATAAACAAAATTTTAGTAACAAATGTATGAAAAATAAAAACAAAAATGTCAACAAAAGAAGCACTGGTAAGTAAGTTGACAACAATAATATTCTTCTGTTAACTTAAGTACAAGGTACCTGTGCTGGCTTATCAGACACAAGCATAGGGTAACCATACTAACAATTACAACATGGATAGTATGAATAATAAATTATAAGAAAAAATAAAATAACTAAATAAAAATAGGTAAATAATAACCGATAGGTGAGTAAATAATATAATAAAAAGTAAGTAAGTAAATAAATTAGCTAGATAGTAATTAAAGTAAATAATAATACGAGAATTAAGTATATAGTAATAAGTACATAAATTATTGTTACTATTATTTACTTATTAATATAATATTAAGTAAATAATAATAACAATAAGAAGTAGCGATTTTTGGACTAAAATTTGGAGTAAAGATATAAAACATAACGAGTCAAGTCCCTGGATAGAAAATGAAGCACTCAATTTTTCAGGCATTGAACAAATGAGTTTTTCTAATATATCGGTTGAATTGTTAACCAAAATTATTAAAAATACTCATAATTGGAAAGCCACGGGTTGCGATTGGATACATAATTTTTGGTACAAACGTCTAACTACTTTACATCCTCTTTTGGCAAAAAAATCTTTCAAAATTTGTCAGTCAACCACAAAATTTTCCAAATTTTCTAACTAATGGCATTACTTATATGTTGCCCAAAAGCGAAAATATTAATAATCCCTCTCAGTACAGACCCATTACATCGCCGTCATAGGCCAATACATGTTTACCGACAATATACAAAATTTTAACCTCTTGCTTGACAGATATAATATATACTATATATACACAGCGATTCACTATTTGAAGAGTTACGAGTTCTAGATGTCAGACAATTATACATGAGGAAAATAATTTTGAACACTCATAAAAACCGTCATCTCTACCCATCTATCGACCACTCTCACGACACCCGACACTCACGGAGGAATCCAATCGTACCACCCACAACCAAAACTTCACTTGCTCAAAGACATTTTTCATTCCTAGGCCCAAAACTTTACAACTTTATACCTGATGCTTGGAAAAAGGAAAGCATAGGTGCTCTTCGTAAATCGATCACTGTCTGGCTTCACCAATTAGGGAGAAAAGAGTGTGAACTCACACTTTTCCAAAAATAAAACAAACAAAATATCAAACACATTAAGAAAACAAGAAAACAAACAAAACTAAACAAACCAAACAACAAGTTAACATCAGTTAACTTTATAACTTTTTGCTTTTAATCTTTTATAATAATATTTTTCTTTTTAATGTATCATTATTTTTTAGTTATATATATACAGGGTGTATCGGCACGTACCCGACAAACTTTAACCAGCTATTCCTTAGCATATTTGGAGTAAAAAATCTTATGTGCACTTTGCTGTCCGGTAACGTTTTTTTTTAATAAAAAATTTATTATTCATATTTTCACCACATGTCACCACTGTTTTATCCTTTGACAGAGTTTGAAAACCCATCTGGCAAATATTTTATTCGAATTCCGTTGAATAATGCACGTGTGTACCTATATTGGCGCACGTTTTCAGTCACAACGAAATAGTACGGCACCATTCGTCTCATTTTTAACTATTATTATTTAGTGTGTGCGAAAGAGCGAAGACGCTTTTTGACATACTTGCTTATAACAGCTGTTTAACACGAAACGCAATGCCAATGACAGTGATGTAGTGTGGAAATTTTAATTTTTTTTATTTTTAATTGAAAAAAAAATGCTACCGGACAGCAAAGTGCCCATAACATTTTTTACTCCAAATGTGCTAAGGAATAGCTGGTTAAAGTTTGTCGGGTTAGTGCCGATACACCCTGTATATTTTTTTAGTTATGTATATATTATATTACTTTTCTTTTTTTTCCTTTTTTGTTTTTGTTCTTACAAAATATGTATGCGTGCATGAATACTAACTCAATTTTGACTGTCCTAAAACGGGAATTCCTCCTAGTTGGGCAGTCAAAGTATTTTTTATCTACATGTGTCATTGTATCATCACCTGTACTAAATAAATAAATAAATAAATAAATAAATAAAATAAATAAATAAATAAAATAAATAAAATAAATAAATAAATACTCATTTAGATGAAAAAAATATTTTATCTGAACACCAAAAAGGTTGTCGCAGAAAACATATGGGATGTAAAGAACAATTAGTTATTGATTCTGTAATTCTAAAACAGATTCAAACTCGAAAACGTAATTTACATACTTGCTATATAGACTACCAAAAGGCTTTCGATAGTGTCCGGCACTCGTGGCTGATCAAAGTATTAAATATATATAAAATTAACCCCATTATTATTAGCTTTTTGGAAAATATTACGTACTTTTGGAATACCAATTTACTTATCAATTTAAAAGGAAAGAATATAGTAATACCGGGCATTTCAATTAAAAGAGGAATTTTTCAAGGAGACTCATTGAGTCCTCTTTGGTTTTGTTTAGCATTGAATCCTCTATCTAAAATGTTAACACATTGTAGTCGGGCGCTTCAAACAATAGACTCTAGCCTGTAGCGGGTGTTTTTCGCGATTAGCATAAAAATATATCGCTTTCTTAAAATTGATACAATTTCTAAGGACGGGTTGTTTCGGAGAATTTGAACAATTCATCAAATTTCAACGTTCATTTTCGGGTTCTGTGAAAGACTTATTCAACTTCTGTTATTATATCATTGTAGGCTAGTTGCTTGACAAAACTGAAATAAAAACAGAACTTGAAAAAATCTTTCACAGAACTTGAAAATGAACGTTGAAATTTGATGAATTGTTCAAATTCTCCGAAACAACCCATCCTAAATCAAATAATATTTTCGATTGAAATTTTCAAAAAATCAAATATGACACTCGATCATCAAAAATAAATTATACTTGCTTTGATTACATCATAATTTCACCACATTTCAAAGCTGAATATAAAAACCTGATATTAATTCAGTAAATAGCATTCAATATTCAATATTTGAAAATTCCATGTAAAAGATAACATGTTTATTTATATCATATAGTTATATAATAAATAATAATATATATTTGCCATGCCTGCAATTTTACAATCGCTGGATGTGTGAAATCTGATCGCGTAAATATTGAACAGTGTCGCCTAAGGCCGAATGCGAACACTGAATTACTCATAAGTTTAATTGCTTCTTGTCAAAAAAGAGTCGGTTGCCTCGCCTAATTGAAGAGCCAATTCCACTTATGAATGATAGTATTTATTCTTTCAAGGAATCAGTACACTTCATATGTTGATAATCCATCACACACCAAAAGTACACGTATCATTGGCTTGTAAGGACATTTTTGTTAAAGATAAAGTCCTATAAAATGCTAATATATTCAAATAATAAAATACCAAACAGTAAACAAAACATTGCGAGCGGTATGAAAAATAGTCCAATACGTGACTATTTTTGATGACTCAAACTAAACTGAAGATTGAGATCGCATAAAAACTGTAGATTTCTGGCGATGCCTTTACAAGCGGCACACTAGCCAATCCGGACAAGGCATCTCAAATAACGTCGACAGAGTGTCGCCTAGAATCCAGGTAGCAAATTACCCTTCAAGACGTTTTATTTCACGCTGATAACAAACCCGTATAATGCCGTTTCCCGCCAAAAACCGACAGTCGACAAAAACGGCATTTGCCGTGTCCCGCAGTTGACCGACAGTCCGCGAAAAACGGCAAATGCCGTGTCCCGACGACAATGTGTTAATTAAAAGCAAGGAAAAGTTTGGAAAAAAGTTAAGGGTAATACAAGGGAGAGTAGTACAATTTCGCATTTATTATTTATGGATGACATAAAATTATTTTCGAATTCTGAACAAAATTTAGAGAAAATGATCGAGGTAGTTAAAAACTTTTCAGATGATATCAAAATACTCTTGGTTTAGATAAATGTAAAACGATCCATATAGAGAAAGGCAAAATTGTAGATGGGGACGAGAGTATATTTAGAAATTTCCAAATTACTAGTATGAAAAGGGATGAGGTATATAAGTATTTAGGATACCCACAATCAAATAGATTAGACCATACTAGTATTAAAAATTAGATTAGGATTAAATTTCAAACTAGGATCAGGAAAATTTTAAAATGCAATCTATCTGCTAAAAATTTAGTAAAAGCAATAAATACTTGGGCAATACCTCTATTAACGTACTCATTTGGCATAATTAAATGGTCTAATACAGATTTAGATAACTTAGAAAGATTAATTAGAACTACGCTAACAAAGTTTAATTGCCATCATCCAAATTCAGCTATAGAACGTGTACGGGACCCAGTTAGTGAAGCCCGCACAAATACTGCAAATTCAATAGGGCACCGGCACACATTGACGACACCTTGATCTGAGAGTTTTTGCAGGGGCAGTAGGAAAACATTAAATTAAACAAGTATTACTTTTCCGAGTACTCTTACTTACTTACTTACTTACTCTTACTTCTTTACTTCTCTATTTATTGGACACAATTATACATTACATTTCACACATGTTCAATGAGAGTAATTAGCGATCACCCTTATCTCTTCACTGTGTTGAACAAAACAAAAAAATAGTTTTTAAATGTATGGTGGCGCCGAAAATCCATTAATATTAACTATAGCAGTCGCACATTAAGGATGTGGGATAAGCATTGAGGTGTGGAATAATATTATAGTATCATATTTATTTATCATTCATTATATTTATTCAATATAATATCATATTTGTTTTATCAAAAATATTAAGGATATCGTAAAAACTTGAGATCTTGTTATCTCATAATGACTTTGGCTCTGTACGTCCAATATAGAGAGTTAATTTACCTAGAAATTTAGGAGGTAGAGGTATAGTCAAAATAACTTCTTTGAAACATAATCAGGTAGAAATGCTAAGAACTTTTTTCCATAGGAAATCTCATAGCTCAGAAATGCACAAAATAATTTGCAAGGCAGATAGAAATATTACACCTTTAAATTTATACGATGAGAATGCCAACATTTTTATAAATCCCAACCAGGAATTATTAGATTCCTGGTCAAATAAAATTTTACACGCAAAACACTTATCTCAACCAAACGTATGTTGACAAATTTTCGTCAAACAAATGGTTGAGTATTGGAGAGTTGAGCGCAGAAATAGAAGGATTTATGCTTGCTATTCAGGATAGAGTCATTAATACTAAAAATTATAGAAAGTATATAATCAAAGATACAAATCAAATTGATGATTTGTGTAGAAAATGTTTGGCTTTTCCGGAAACTATAGAAGATATTATATCGGGATGTTCTATATTAGCACCGCCCGAGTATACATTTAGGCACAATCAAGTTTTAAAAATAATTCACCAAAATTTGGTAATTAAACATAACTTGATTGACTGCCATAATATAGTACCATATTATGAATACGAACCAAATTCATTTTTAGAAAACGAATTTTATAAAATATATTATGATAAAACTATACTAACAGACCGAACGATTAGTCATAATAGACCCGATCACAGACATAGGAATTAATAGACGAGAAGATAATGGCGAGGGGTAAAATCAACTGTTGAAGAACGAAGGGCGTAAGGCTGACTGTGATTCGTCAATAAATCAATCTGACAGTAAATAGGCATCTCGCATTATAATATCACCATTTACTTCTTAAAAGTAAAATCTGCTTTTGAATGAATAGACATTTTTACATGGGAGCGCAAATTACTCGCCACGTTATGAACAAATTTGCGAAGTCCAAATTCGGAAAAAAAATTCGGTTATATTTTCAGAGTCGAATATTTCGTTTAAGTATTTAGTTAAGACACTTTTATAAATGTTCATAATTTACTTCCCAGCAACCAACCAGCTTTGTGTTTCGCGTCCAGACGTTTCTCGATGTGATAGTATATGTTTCTAAAACTGATCTATATTATACGATGTGAATATGCTTAAAATAAAGTAAAATAATGCTTATATATGGAATGTAATACGACAATTGGGTTTATTCTCTTTTTCAAATCTATTTTTACAAGTTTTCATAGTACAAGTCAACATTTTGCCGTGTTATTTCGTAAAATGAACCGATGATGCCTCGACCATAGTTCGCACAAGAATGATGACGTCATGTTTTCAAATTTCACTTGAGGCCATACGCGAGCACAGCCGGCTCCAATGGAACCGGTATGGGGAGTGGGGATAATACGCTTTTAATCACTTAGGGCAGGTCTATTAATATTCATATGTCTATGGACCCGATATAGTTTTACATGACAAAATTAAAAAAATAACTTATATCATTGATGTCGCTATTCCAAATTCCTGTAATATTAAAAAATCTGTTAATGAAAAAATAAGAAAATACACAGATTTAGGAAATGAAATAAAAAGAATTTGGCATTATCAGACTATAATTTTTTTTTTGTTTTTTAATGAGTTTTATTATTCACAATGTACATTTGTTACGTATAAATTTTATTAATTAGCGACCGGTTTCGACACGTTCGTGTCATTAACTAGCTATTTTAAAACTGAGTTTTACTAAAAGTTCGTGTCATTAACTAGCTATTTTAAAACTGAGTTTTACTAAAAGTTTTAAAATACATAGCTAGTTAATGACACGAACGTGTCGAAACCGGTCGCTAATTAATAAAAATTATACGTAACAAATGTACATTGTGAATAATAAAACTCATTAACCTCTCAGACAAAGACTTTTATTTACTGTGTGTTCCTTTGAGAACTGTCAAAATGAGAAAATTTTTGTGTTATTTACGAGTTTTGCTAAAAGCTTCATAACTCACGTTTTGGGAAACGTAGCCTCATTCTAAAAAATGTTTTGGAAAGATTATGAAATTCACTATTGTATTGTGTTGTTATACGTAAATATTTGCATTTCTAAATATACATTTTATGAAAACGTCAAAAATATGTAAAAATCGCTGACCATTATTTCAAAGCCGTGAAAAATGTACTTTTTTCTGAGTATTGTAAAGAAATAACACTTTATATATTGAAGAAATATAATTTAAAACTATTAGTCACCTCAAAATATTAACCATCCAAACTAAAATATTTTTAATAAATTATTTAGAAACGCAATAAATTATGAACGAACAAGATGACAGATCCAATCGGCTTAGATAATGCACCTCTACGTTCCATAGATATTCTTGAATACAGACGTGTAGCGTTATTCATTATCGATACTCTGTTTTTTAAATCATGGCAATCCGTATACTAGTGACGGAAATAAATCGATTTTTGTAAAATCTCGCGCGTTTACGTGAAAAGACGTTCTAATGTCTTGACCGCTATTATCATGTTTACGTCTTTTGACGTTCTAATGTTCTGAGTGTTTAAAAAACAAAAAATGTCTAGAAATTGTTACATAGTGAATGCCAAAGAAATACAAAAAAAAGACTATAAAAATATTACAATTTGTTATTTCGGCTACTGGCATTATACATAGCTCTCTCATTAAAAATTTAGGCGTATTAGATCTATCAAAAAATTTATATATTAAGATGCAAAAGTCGGTCATTTTGAATACATGTAGGATAATGAAAGAGTTTTTAAATATTTATGTTGAGGGATCAGTAGGATTTATAGGCCCTGTTAGAAGTTCTACCGAGCCGAACCCTCTGATATGAAAATATCTGGAGTCGGTGAATTATTTTCCCATTTGATCTCTGGTGAGTTGACGTGTTGTTCGTGTATTGTTTTGTATTTATTTTGCTTATATAATGCACTTGCATAATGTTGATTGACTAGATCAGGGCTGTCCAAACCACGGCCCGCGGGCCGCATGCGGCCCGCGATTTAGATTATTGCGGCCCATTGAACCTTTTTTTAACCGACTTCAAAAAAAAGTCCGGAAACAGGAATTGATTTTTTTAAGCTCCTCGCTGAACGTTTCCCGAAACTGACGAATTTCGGGCAAAAAATGGGCTCGATGATGGGCAGTACCTACCTTTGTGAAAGTGCATATTCAACAATGAAGTTTATTAAATCGAAATACAGGTCTTCATTGACAGATACTTCACTTAAACATGCACTGCGCTTAGCTACCACTAGTATTGAGGTTGATGTTGACAGAATTGTAAAAGACAAATTAATGAAAAAGTAGATAATAAAATAACGATATTACGTATTATTACCAGTATTTTATTTTTATAAATATTTTGCGGCCCACCAATGTATTTAGTCTTTTTTATTGGCCCTGGGTCCCATCTAGTTTGGACACCCCTGGACTAGATGATCATTTGTGGAAAAGTGTGTGGAAGGGTTTAGTTTTTCCTATGGGGAAGATTTAACCCGGACAATCAAATCGGAAGTTAATATAATAACAAAAAGTTATTTTAGAAGTAAATAAGTACATGCGCAGTAAGTAAATAAGGATTGTATCGAAACAGAGCTTCCACACGGAATTATGATATAAGCGACAACATGGGTGATCCAAAATCATCACTCTCATCTAGTACAGAGATTTTGACCATTTTCTTGAATGAATTTAACGTACCTATAGTTTTTATATTTTCTCCAAGCATATTATATAGCAACGGAGCTTTATATGAGAAACTCCTTTGTCCGAAGGATGTTCTGGTATACACCGGCTGATACATAGAAGGGACACGCCCATGCCACTTCCCACGCAAGTTGGTCTGTTTCCTCACCCTTATGGGCAGCTCCGTCTCTTATTTAATCTATGGTTACATGCCATAATAAAAAAAAATGTTACAGTGGAGGTCACTCAGTTTTATTAGTGAGTGTTTCGTTTAGTCTTTAAGGATGATTTATGGAAAACACTGTTCACTGTCATAATCGAGATGACATTAAACTCCACAATATTAACATATTAGCTATCTACTACCTACAGTAGTGATGTGACATACTTGACAATAGTGATGTGACAGTGAGAGCAGCAGAAAGTATTTAATTTGAGCGGCAGCAAATCAGTTTACATGATATTTAGCATCTCATGACACTAACTTGTAATGAAAATATATTATGCTTTAAGATTTAAACTTAAACGAAGACTGAATAAATATTTTTACAAACCTCGCGGCTTTTCAGATAATTGAAAATATCCATTGCATAGTGAGACACCTGGAAAGGATCATTCCAATTGACCTTATCAAAGTCAGAGACTCCTTCCGGAACTATTGAGATTTCTTCAATCTTGTGGATAGCCAGCTCCTTAATTTTGTTGGCAACCTTTTCTGCACTATTGGTCGTAGTGTTAACAGTGGACCTGGGAAATACATTTTGCTACATTAACACAGTGAATAAATAATGGAATGCATCAAAATAAGAACTAATGTCGGTCAATAGTTTGTTGGATAACCTACCACTGCCCAACTGGGTGGCGATATATAATTAAAATTTAATTGCCGGCAACCCGGGCATTTATTGAGATAAAAAAAACATTATTAAATAAGTCGGAGTTGATAAATTTTATAGAAAAAACAAAGCATATAAATCAACAGAAGAAAAAAAACCACAAAATATCTTGTTAATAAAAAGGTATGTAAAAAATTTAAGATATAATTACGGGTATACAGGGGCGTTCTTATAAGGCGGAACAATAAAAATTAAAACATTAGTGAGACCAAATGTTAACCATAAAAGATAGTTAAGGCCACGATAAACAGCGAAAAGGAAGACTTGTTCAGGATAGATTTATGGATACTTACATGTCTTCAACAGCCGATACGTACAGTGATACTTCACTGAATTCATCACTAAGCCTCGAGGTTTATAAAGGTAAACTTATGGATACTTACATGTCTTCAACAGCCGATACGTACAACGATACTTCGCTGAATTCATCACTAAGCCTCGAGGTTTTGTTGGAGTAAGCACTCTTCACAGATTCATTAGATCTGTAGGCCTTGGTATTGTTGATTTCGGCTTTGGCATATGGTAAGGGCTGCAGTTTAGCAGCCTCTCTGGTGGGTGCGGGCTGCACACTCTTCACAGTGTTTTCTTTGTTAACAACTTTGGCACCGCTGTGTCTTTTGGTTAGTGGAGCTATGTTTTCTTGACATTTCTGCTTCAAAACCTAAAAAGAAAGAATATTAATATTGACTAACTTCCCTGACTACTTCCTGTTTCATTAATTATACTGAAAGTATAAATAGATGTAAATAATATGAAAAGAATGAAGAATTAAGTAATGGTGTTAATTAATTTGCTGCAGGCTAAAGCCTCGACAGAAAATACTATGTGATAATGACATATTTATGCAACCTTCTTTGTTATTGTTTATTTATCCAATTAATATGTTCATACAACTAGGAAGTGCATAACATATAGCATACATGTTCACTGCCAGCTTTGTACTGTGTAAGATTACATGGCACTTTTAGTTGTCCATGAAAAAGTATTTTGGCTTGGTCCACCCATGGGAATAAGTAGCAATTGGGAAGAGAATGATACAACTCCCATGGAGTGATTGGAAGCAAATGTGTTAATGTCCGACCTTGACTCCCTAGTCTGCATATAGAGTGTAGCTAGGGCGATCCTAGTAGACATAATTAAAGGGAGAGGGTTGCTGTCGAAGGAATAGGTTGAAACAGGGAGAAAGCACAACAGCTTTTGGCCTGAGTGATGAAAGTGGGAGCTATGCCGTCTGTACCAATAACAATAAAATCTCTCTGAAACAAAAGACTCTTAAGTAGATGTGAAACAGGGTTCCAGGGTTAACTCAGGAATTTCACATGAGTAAACAAATCAATAAAACCATAACAATACATGAAGTATTTACCTTCAATGAGGGTAGAGTCTTAGCTTCCACAGTCACTTTCTTAACAAGGATATTCTTGTTGTGTTTGTCGTTCAGGAGACCTTTGCCCACAGTGTTGTTGGTAATGTCTCCGAAAGCTGCCCTCTTGGCTGTGGTTTCCTTCAGGGGACTGCCGGCTTTTCGTTTCCCCACAGCTTTGACTGTCTCTTTGAGGGTCTTGGTAGGATTTCCATTGCGACTCCGCGTGCTGACCCCGTTTGTGAAGATGCCGTTGATGCCGCCCAGGGAAGCCTTGCTCGCCAACTTGATTGGCGCCATCTCGTATTTTTGTTTATTATAGAGTTATCTGCAAATTACCAAAATAATCATTATGGAATATTATTGATAAAAGCAAGATATAATGAAATTATAATAGTAAATTTCCCTGCACTGTCTGTAAAGATTAGATTTAACAGTCATTAGAAGAGATTTTAAGGAAATTCCTTATCATTTTTGGTTTGTTCCCCACATAAAAAACAATGTTAATGGACTTTGCACAATGTTAGAATTAGTAAGAGAAACTTAACAGGGTATTTGAATGGATATTATGTAATAGGAATAACAGGGTTCGACCCCCCGCGAGCAAAGTCACAAAACAACAGTAAAAAGTAAAAAGTAAAAAAGTAAAAAAAGTAAAAAAAAAAAAAAAAAAAAATTAAAAAATTACGCATAATCCGGTGGAATATCAAGCCCAACATTTGTAGCTAGGTTAATCGACAGTTGATGAGATAACTTTGGTGAGATAATCATTATAAAGTTATAGAACTCCAACTGAACAATTGCTCTTACTGCTATATAATGGAATTTTATAAGCAATAATAGTATAAAAGAGTGAGATATTAAGATCGCACGTATTGAGTGAATTCTCTATATTCCCAAAGTCCCAAGCCTCCCAAGAATTTGTAGAATAAACATAGAAAAACATTTACGGAATAACGGGCATCCGAATAAAATATGGCGGTAAACTTCATACCACTTCGATGGAATGTTGTTTATAAAGTTCCACGCGAAAACATTTGACAAATATTAAATCTAATGCAGTATAGCGATACTCAACGAAAAAAGTGGTGAAATATCAACGTAATTAACTGACTAACATATTCAAACTGTGGTGTTGCAAAGTTTGGTTAACGATTAACGGTCTACCTACATAATAAACATTTCTAGGTAAAATTATTGGTTATTATTATGAAACCACGTTTTGTCCGTAATATTCCGAGAAAAATATCATTTTATTTTGGATAGGCAGGCAATCATTCATTCTGAAACAAATGCAACCCATGTGATGCATCACCATAATAATCGTTACCTAGGTATCACGTAAGGAGGGATTTCACAGTTGCAAATATAACAAAATATGTTCCTACACAATACGATCAATCTCAATAATTTAATTATAAGCCTAATTACAATAAACGCACAGCACGTAGTACAATTTGCATTGTAAGTTATATTTGTTGGTGGAAAATCAATCGGGGCATTCTTCATAACATGGTTGTATGGGAACCTTTTTGAATCGAGTTTATAACAGTTATGAATGAAAACTATTCCTGAACAGACTATAATTATTATATTATATTACACAAACAATAATAAAGCGTACTTACCAAAAGGTTCAGGTTATTTACACATTAACTACGAAATAAATAACGATAAAATACTGTCTAAAAACCGTTTTTTATCAAGCGCACGTAAACTTCCGAATGTTTCAATGACCGTTGCTCTGAAACGATATGATTGGCCACATTCAATTTTCATCCACCAATCAAAGCAACCTTTGTGTTGCTATCTTAGAAAAATACATCCTCTATTGAAGGTAGGCGTCAGAATTATCCGAATTAATATTTTATTGCAGTTAAAAAACAGTCTGGGTTCAAACCAGTATTTACTATCAACCATATTAAGTAAAAAATATTAGTACTATTTAAAATTGATAATCGTGTGGAATGCGAGAGTAATTCTTTAAAACAATTTTTTAAATAAAACATATGCTTTCCTCGACATGGTCACACCGACCACTGAGTGTCAAACGTCAGATGTCAAAATCGGTCAAAAGTCAAATCAGAGATATGATGAAAAATAATTAATTTGTGCTTCCTTCGATGAGTTTTTAAGTCTTTGTTGAATTGAAAGTGAAATATTTTGGAAGTGGAGGTATTTAACCAAATTGGATCAGTAAATTTGCAAATATTTCTATTCAAAATGTACAAACGCGTTGCTGTTGTACAATATGTGCCATCATACGATTGTTTTGCTCACATACATCGATTGCAACCTGAACTACAAAGCTTAAATGTAAGTTCCCTCGAGTTTATTGCTTACAAATTTATGATTTATCACTTAACCGTACACATTTTGAATAAAGTTTTCATTAATATTAGTATTTTAGGTTAATTCATTGTTTTTTTTCAGGGGAAATGCATTAAGGTTTGGTGGGAGGATAAGACTGTCGTGTTATGGTGTGTTGAAAGCAACACTCTGGAAGGATGCATTGGATTCAATTCCTTATTTGCCCAGAGAATCGGACTATCTGAAGGAACAGCGGTCACCATTACGACCTGTCCTCCTCCACCAGCTCTACGTCAAGTTGCCATTCATCCAGATTCTGAAGACGATTTGTATATTCTGGTATATATTTTAAATAATCTGGATAAACTTTGTGCAATTATTGCTGATTCTACAACAGGGGATATTTGAATTACCAAACCTCTTTTTAAATTTTAGTATTGCCAAATATCTGAAAACAGTATCTTATTAGAGAATAACGATCCACGTATGTATAAAATAAATTTAATAAAATAAAAAACCACCAGGGACTAGCTACAAGTAATATACAATATTATTGCTGCATTTAAGAATGTGTGTTTGTTTACAATATAATGAATAGAATGCATGTAAGTATACAATATAATGAATAGAATGCATGTAAGTGTACATACAATGCATGTGTCTGATAAGCCAGCACAGGTACCGTGTACTTTAGGTAACAGAAGAATATTATTGTTGCCAACTTACTTACCAATGCTTCTTTTGTTGACATTTTTGTTTTATTTTTCGTACATTTGTTACTAAAATTTTGTTTATTTTTGTCTACTGGTCTCGAAACAACCGTGTCATTAACTTTTCTTTTTTGGGTTAAATTTAATGTTATTATTATATTAAGTTTACATATATGTATTTTTTTAAATGATGTAATTGTAAAGCTGAACATCTTGATACAGGAATGCCCCAGTGAGATGTGCAGATTATGTTTTTTATGTTGAGAACTGTTTTTTGAATAAATAAATGAATGCATGTAAGTGTACAATATACTGCACAGAATTTACATAGAATGCATGTACAATACAGTATTTCTTATTACTTATTACTTTTGCAGATGTTTCTTGTAAGATGATGAATGCATAATTTTATGTTTGTAGGAATCAAATGCGCACATGTTACAATCTTGTCTACTGGATCAGATAAGGATAGTTACCGCCAATCAGAACTTGGTGATGTGGGTATCACCTTCCTTGTCTATCAATATCCATTCATCGGAATCTTGTTTGCTACAACAACACACTGAAGTGGTGGTTTGCCTCTCAGAAGAGAAGCGGGATAAAGTATTTAATGGATTGGAATATATAGACCTTCCTCCCTCACCTACTATAATCAAAAACCCACAAAATAAACCTCACGTATATCATATCACTGATATTAAAAGAATTTTATCAAAATATGATACTGAGAGTGGTGAAAAGCAATCTTGTATGAGAGCTATTGTAATCAATAAGGCATTTGAAAAAAAACTGAAAAATATCCTCAAGCCTTCGCAACCATTTTTTGTCTATATTAAGGAAGATACACCGGGATACCAAGAAAATAATATTTATAACTTGAAGTGCATGGACAGTATTGTGGTCAAAGAAGACAGTCAGGAAAATGCCAACGCCATTCCTAAATCTGTTTACGTAAAAGTTAAGTTCATGCCCCAAACTGTTCTATTGAAAGAACTCGACGCTGATATTAAATACATTCCAGTTATTATTCCAAAGGGTTTAAGCGATCTGTTAAATATTGATTTGGGTCGAAAGATTATAATGACGAGCGTACCTCAAACACGCACTTTACCAAAAACCATTGAAATCACTCTAGTTGAAAAAGATGTTTTTATAGATTTGGATGATATTTCATCATTTTTCCAAAATTACGTCTCGCAGTTTACAGAAGTAGAACCATTATTATTGAATAACGGTTCAATAATTAATTTATCTCCACTGCAAAATATTTGTTTGCAAGTTGCGCTTTTTCCCGAAACATTGAAGTATACATTAATATGTGGCGCGTCTCTTCCAAGCTGTAAAGTTTATGTCAATAAAGAGACTGTACAGCCTTACGCAAATATTGTCAGTACAAAGCAGTATATTGCTGATGTTGAAGACATCTCGAGAAATGTGGAGTGTTTTGAATCTATTGTTAAAAAGTCTGTTGATGTAATTAAATGCAATATACTTTTGAAAGAAAATTTATCTGGACAGAATTGTGGATCAAACAAAAATCACATCTTTATTACTGGTGAGTTCTATTTGACATTTTGTAACTTATTTGTAAGAAATAATATTAAATTAGGAATAATACCTCTATAATACCTCTACACGAAGATGTCGTCTCCCACCCGGCATGCCGCTTGAAGTCCCGAAAGCCCTTCTGGGCGGAAGGAGAGAGGCTCCTCCGACTACCTCTCACCCCAGAAGATAGGTGGAAACTTGAGTGGCAAACGGCCAACGTAGGAAATGCCCATCTCATACAGGACCCCACCGAGAGACAGCCTGGGTTCTCACTGCCTCGCAAAACCTGGTCCGCCATCAATAGGTTAAGGTGCTCCCATAGCCGCTGTGCCCACATGATGCACAGATGGGGCCTTAAAGAGTCGGCGATGTGTGAATGTGGTGCGGTGCAGACTACCGAACATGTGGTCAACGAATGCCCGCTCCATTCATTCCCCGGCGGGATTGATGAGGTTCACATGGCGACGCCTGAGGCCCTAATATGGCTCGCAGATCTAGATGTCCCCCTCTGACCCCCCATCATACGAAAGAAGAAGAAGAAGATTAGGAATAATGATTTGAATCATTGCCATGAGCTTGCACTATTTTGGCATAACGTATTCATGCAGGGATATGCTAAGAACGGGTTGTTTCGGAGAATTTGAACAATTTATCAAATTTCAATGTTCATTTTCGGGTTCTGTGAAAGTCCTTTTCAAGTTCTGTTATTATATCATAGGCTAGTTGCTTGACAGAACTGAAATAATAACAGAACTTTATCGATTCCACTTGCCCCGAGACCTATCGGTCTTCAGCCCCTTAAATAGCGGCATAGTTTGTAGTTGGAGGCCCACTTAATTTGATATCTGCTTCACTCACTGCACTACCTACACGCGCGGTAACAATAACGTGCTGGTGGCATCGCGAACAGCGCGGCGGATACAACCGTTGCGTGTGGCAGTTGGCACACTTCTGGACGGAAGGAGGGAGTCTCCTCCGATTACCTCTCACCCCAGAAGCTTGAGTGGCAAACGGCCAATGTGGGAAATGCCCATCTCATACAGGACCCCACCGAGATACAGCCTGGGTTCTCATTGCCTCGCAAAACCTGGTCCGCCATCAATAGGTTAAGGTGCTCCCATAGCCGCTGTGCCCAAATGATGCACAGACGGGGCCTTAAAGAGTCAGTGATGTGTGAATGTGGTGCGGTGCAGACCACCGAACATGTGGTCAACGAATGCCCACTCTATTCATTCCCCGGCGGGATTGATGAGGTTCACATGGCGACGCCTGAGGCCCTAGAATGGCTCGCAGACCTAGATATCCCCCACATGAAAAAATCTTTCACAGAACTAAAAATTAACTTTGAAATTTGAAGAATTGTTCATACTCTCCGAAACAACCCGTCCTTAGAAATATGCTTATTTTGTAAAAAACATTCTATAATATATAAAAAAAATTTTGAACTACTGTTTGATTTCTTTATCAGGTCCACCAGGATCAGGGAAAACTACAATTTGCTCAACAATTGCAGCAGATTTAGGCATTTGGTTGATGAGGATAGAATGCCGATCAATTAAGGGAAGAAAAGATGTCATTGAGCACTTCCAAAAAATGATCCAACTCTGTGAAGAACACAGTCCCTCAATATTGATTTGTGATGATATTGATGCTTTGATTCCTGCTGAAAATGAAGGTGCATCACATCAGGATACCGTATTTTATGATATGTGAGTGGATCATTGTATACATTTTATTTGATTAAATTAAACAATAAAATAATAACACGTTTGTGTAATTTCAGGTTAGTTTTCTGCATTAGAGAACTATTATATCAGTGTGAAGGGGTCCACGTTTTGATAACTGCAACAGGATTGGACTCTGTAAACAGTGGATTCAGAATTACCAAAGGCCAAATGCTGTTCCCATTTCAGTTTAATATTCCTGAATTGTCGATGGTATGCATTTAAAAAAAATTTCAAGGTTATTGTTGGAAATGGAAGTGAGGAATAACCTTTTATATTTTAATTTATTTGACAGGTTGTACATGTCCGCTTACTTCAATTTATTACACAAAACAGTTGGTACTTTACCTCACATATTTATTTGACAGGTTGAACATATCCGCTTACTGCAATGTATTACACAAAACAGTTTGTACTTTACCTCACTTATTTATTTGACAGGTTTAACATGTCCGCTTACTTCAATGTATTGCACAAAATAGTTTGTACTATACCTCACATATTTATTTGACAGGTTGAACGTGTCCGCTTACTGCAATGTATTACACAAAACAGTTTGTACTATACCTCACATATTAGACAAGAAAACTATAATCAAATGGCCAATGAAACAACTGGGTTTACCGTAAGAGACCTAGTGGACTATATAAATAAGAAGATTTATCGAGCCATTAAAGAAGCAGGTAAGTTTATACAATATATTCTTATTAAAAACAAAAGCTTACTATAAATTGATGATAAATTTCAATAAAGTGATGTGCGCATATTTAAAAAATAACAATTAATTAGATCAGAAAAAGTGTTAACGTCAAGTCGAATATAATTAACTAGCTGACGTGAACCCGGCGTTGCTCGGATTTGTGAATAATTTGAAGTAAAGTTTTGAGTTGTGAATTCTAGGATAAACATTGATTTTTCTTTATTTTCTATAAATGCACCTGCACCTGCCGAAAGTTCTCTAAAAGGTAGTAAAAACCCTATCAAAATCCTTTGAATACTTTAGAAGAACTAAGCGTGTAAACAGACAGTCGCGGATAGTGACTTTATTTTATACTATTTGGAGATAATCAGAAAAAAATTGTAAACAATCCTCTATTCAATATTTCCCCACTTACTAAATTTCACCCTTCTAATGACCATGTCCATTCCCTAATTAATTCCCCCCGCTCCTACTCCTTCCACTACTTCATCAGTCCTTCTGCCGATTTGGGATTGGTCCTCGAATTTCTCTCCAAATGTTAATCTATATTTAACATTACTAAACAACTCATCCTGATGAAAAGGACAAGTAGATTTTGTAACTGATAAAGTGGTGTAAACAAAGTAATTTGACTTTAATTTGTGTTTTTCAGCAATTAATAAAAGCAAAACGCTTTCTCTAGAAAGTAAGGAAGATCAAATACATAAAAGTGATGGCAGCAATAAAGACAATGAGAAAAATCCCATTTGGGATTCTTTAGGGGGCATGGAACATATCAAAACATCCCTGGTAGAAATATTGTGTTGGCCTTTGAAGGTAAGCAAAATGAAATGTTGGATGTTTGAGTTGTTTTAACCCCCCGGGCCTGGACAACATAATATCACGTCATCGGTCAAATAAATTCGGTGTTTTTGAATATATCTCAAAATAAAACACAGCTTTTGAAAGCAAACTTTCTTTCAGATTTTGATTTTACATACGGATATAAATATGAAAATTTTGAATGAGAAGTTATATATAGAAGTCATAGTTAAAGTTTTTAAAATCGCTTAACAATGGTTTTCTTATTTTTAAACAGTTTTTAACACTTTACATAAAACTAAAAATATCATTTTATTGAACAAATGTACTCGTATTATAAAGGTTGTTGTCACTTCATTTGTTTTCTTCATTTTATGTAAAACTAATTATTAAAAGAATTTGGCGTTTGCCCAAGTGAAATTTTTGGCCATTTTCTATTTTATTGAATTCCTTCTAATTATATGGGAGAGTCTATGGTAAACTTTTAAAAGTAGAGAGAAAGTTTGGTGTTCTCTCTTTCTAAATCTGTTTATATTATATGCCTGACCATAATAGAAAAGGAGATATAACGAATTTTGTGAGGAAGTGTCCTTTGATTAGCACTATTTTTATTCTATTTTATTGTTAACGAAATAATAAATAGTTTCTGTGATACATGATGAGTCGTCTTATATTTATATACAGGGTGTATCGGCACTAACCCGACAAACTTTAACCAGCTATTCCTTAGCACATTTGGAGTAAAAAATGTTATGGGCACTTTGCTGTCCGGTAGCATTTTTTTTCAATTAAAAACAAAAAAAAATAAAATTTCCACACTACATCACTGTCATTGGCATAGCGTTTCATGTTCAACAGCTGTTATAAGCAAGTATGTCAAAAAGCGTCTTCGCTCTTTCGCACACACTAAATAATAATAGTTAAAAATGAGACGAATGGTGCCGTGCCATTTCGTTGTGATTGTAAGTGTGCTCCAATATAGGTACACACGTGCATTATTCAACGGAATTCGAATAAAATATTTGCCAGATGGGTTTTCAAACTTTGACAAAGGATAAAACAGTGGTGACATGTGGTGAAAATATTAATAGTAAATTTTTTATTAAAAAAAAACGTTACCGGTCAGCAAAGTGTACATAAGATTTTTTACTCCAAATATGCCAAGAAATAGCTGGTTAAAGTTTGTCGGGTACGTGCCGATACACCTTGTATATATATATTTTTTCTTTTAGTATCCTGGTCTATTTCCCAAACAACCAGGAGGCATCTTGTTATTTGGACCCCCGGGGACAGGAAAATCGCTGATAGGATCGTGTGTAGCGAAATTCTCACAACTTTCATTCATTTGCGTGAAGGGGCCAGAACTTTTGTCAAAGTATATCGGCCAAAGTGAACAAGCCGTTAGAAACTTATTTGAAAAGTAAGCATTCTATTTCAGTGTATAAAAATAAACTATATAATGCAAGAATGACTCATTGTATCACACCTTTCTCTTGTTTTCAGGGCTGAAAAATCAAAACCTTGTGTCTTGTTCTTTGATGAATTTGACAGTTTAGCTCCGCGGTAAGTGCAATTTATTTAATTCTTCATGATCAATCAATCAAAGCAAGCAAATTCTTCATGTTTAATCAATCAAAGCAAGCAAATTCTTCATGTTTAATCAATCAAAGCAAGCAAATTCTTCATGTTAAATCAATCAAAGCAATTCTTCAATAATTTTGTGTTGAAAATAAAATAAGATTATACTGTTATTATTTAAATAATAATTATATTTCTTCAACGTTAATAATTGTAAATTTAGTTTGTGGCATCATTTTAATTAAATTGGTTTTATAACTCTTTGGGATTGCTATGCAACAAGAAATAAAATAATTAACTTAGTTTAAACTATTACGGGCTGACACACTGCGCTATTCTGCCGTCATAAGCATAAAGGCAGCTGGAAATTTTCAACAGTCATATTCTGATATACGAGACCTTTCATATTTATCAACCTATTATAATAAAACGTACAGAAGAATGTGACCGTTGATAATTTCCAGATGCCTTTTTGCTTGTGATGGCAGTATACTTTCATGGCTTGGCCTATTTCAATGCCCATCGTCCAATGGGAATGTATGGCGAGCGATATTTTATTTTTATTTTATTTATTAGCGTTATAAACAGTCTTTACACATGCATATATGACAGTGATCAGAGTAGTTATGTCATTGACCAATAAAATAACGACAAAACAAACCATAACAGAAAAATACATAACAACATACCTAATACAAACAATTCTGATAAAGTACATCAATTATCAAAAATGTATTAATCAATTGAAATATTTAAAAAAAAAATCAATGAAATATTAAGTTTTTTGGTTAAATAAGATGCAGTATCACTTTTTTACGGATGCTTTGAATTTAGCTAGGTTCGTGTTAAACACATCGATGTTTGGGCATAATCTATTAAATTTGCTACAGCTTATAATATGCTGGAATATGCCAAGGCACGAGAATACTGCGCTTCTATAGCATGGTCCGTTACAGACAAATAAAATAGTGGTTTAAACAAAGTTAATACAAATAGCTCTGTTTTTGTGAAAATCATCTCTAGACGTTTTACATGATGTAGTCCAATAACCCAAAGAAACCTAACTAATAAATCACACAAGTTATAAATTTTGGATGAGTTATAATTTATAATCATCACTAGAATAATCACTAAAACCCGTACAGCAAATCGTAACTACTATGTAATCTGTTGCTCAACATAGTCTCGTATTAAAATTGGTTCTTTACCTGATAGGTGACATATAAATACGTGTAACTATCAACGACTACAATCATTTTATACCTAATAACTTTAATCTTATAGCTAATATTAAAATAGGGTTAATTTTCTTTCATAATTATTTAATGTTTCTTATGTCATCGACAGCCGTGGTCACGATTCAACGGGTGTGACAGACCGCGTAGTGAATCAGCTTCTTACTCAATTGGACGGAGTGGAAGGAGCTGTAAAGGGAGTCACGGTCATGGCCGCTACTTCCAGACCGGACTTACTAGATGGCGCTTTGTTGAGACCGGGAAGGTTCGATACCACCATCCATTGCTCCATGCCTACCTTGGTAAGAATTGTTACAAGTGTTTTTAATTTTAAATATTGCATCTGTAATAAAATTCATGTATGTGTATACTCCAATGTAAACAAAAACAAAAATAAAATAAACAATAAGAACAGTAAAAACAGTAATAATAAGCCTTTAAAATTTTTGCTTCAAGAGATGGATTCAGCCAGTTGAAAATGTCCACATCTCTCGATTGAAGGTATTTCGCAGATATTGAAATACAATAATTATTATAGATGTCAAATCAGTACTCAGCACCGGCAAGGAAGGGTTAGGGTTATATTAATTATATTTGTATTACTTTATATTATATTTGGTAATAAGAACCTGTTTTTAAAACAAATGAATGTTTTGTTTTCCATAATATTTTTATTACTTTATATTATATTGGGTAATAAGAACCTGTTTTTAATACAAATGAATGTTTTGTTTTCCGTAATATTTTTATTACTTTATATTATATTGGATAATAAGAAACTGTTTTTAATACAAATTAATGTTTTGTTTTCCAGGATGATCGTTTTGAAATATTTAAGATTTTGAGCAACAATCTAAAGTTCTCGACAGATGTTGATCTCCAAGAAATGGCCAAACTGACGGAAAGCTTCACTGGAGCTGATATCAAATCAGTGTTGTCTACAGCCCAGTTGCAGTGCTTGGAAGAACATTTGGTAAGTTTTTTTAGCTCCATAATTATGTATAAATTGTATGTACATTTTTTTAAAACATTTTATTTTTATTTATTTTTGCAATGTGTATTACAGATTTCTATAATACTATAACTATCCACGTGACATAATTTACATAACTTTGAATATTTAACAATTATATATTTTAGAGTCTGCCTGAAGCCCTGAAATGACTTTTGAAACCTGCTGCAAATATCGAGAGACCTAGAAATTTTATTTAGAGCACCATACCTCTTGTCATGTCAAAAATGTAATATTTTTAATTGCATATGTCAACTTGTAATACTAAAATCAGAAAGAGTCTTTCGTCTGCTTTTCAAATAATATTTTATTTGAAAATACATTCAAAATCAGCGAATTTATCTCGAATCGAATGCAATGCTAAAATATTTTCGCGCAATATGCATTCTGACAGTTCACAAATCCACGAAATCTACTCTAGCAATCCATTGACTGCAAAACTGCTAAATTAACCTTGCGAAGCTGTAGGTACCTACTTAACTATTTGCTTTGTTCTAATTTATTCACACACACATACAAATTCCAGATTTAAAAATCGAATAATCCATAACTTATTAATTTTCTCCGATATGAGTCAGCTGCAGTCAGCTGTTCAGTATGTCCTTTTCAACTATGAACATGTCCCTTGTTTCCACGTGCCTCCGGCAAGGTGCCTTCTGAAGTCGTGGCTAATGACAATGTTAATTACACTATCAGATTATACTTCACCTTGCTCGAGTGTGAGGCCTATAGTGGCGTGATTGGCAGAGGTGGCCAACTGTACTCAAATTCAAATCTGTCACTGGAAATAAGGAAGTGATTTGCGAAAGAATTTACGAAGTTATTATGATTATTTAATAATAATAATTTTTAATTTTTGGTACAAAAACAATAAAATCATTGACGCAGTAGACAATTTACTGTAATCGCTCGGAGTTAGCTGCGCATTACAGAAGTGTCTAATTTAATCGAAACGTAAACCACAATCCACAATTGTTTAAGACGCTGAGAATGTCTAATGTTTTGAATAAATCTTTAAAGTTTTGTGCAAATCTACAAAAAGGGAGTCTAGCACAACGAAATCGATAACTTTGCAATATCGGACCGATAGGCGTAACTACTGATTATTTTATAACGATTTCCCTAGCACGGTCGTGCCTTTGATAGCGGGACCGATATTTGTAAGGCAACAAATAAGAAGACGACATACGCTGGCAACACTGGCGGTATTATCTATGAATTGACGTTCCGAAATGTCATACAGTTACTTAAAAATATTAATAAATTGGCAATGTTGAATTGCAATACTGACCTGAATAGGGCTTAATCGATCGTCCGTGCTAGACCTTCAGGTCTAGATAGTCCATAAATCAACCAGTCTCCCGATTAAACTGCCTCAATCGCTACTGTTGATATTGTGGATTTTTATTCGTTAGTTCCATTTTGAACCGCCTGTACAGATGCATGCCAATCGATTTTTATTATTAGTTTCATAATTTTCCCGCGATTTTCCTCAGTTACGTAGTATTAGTAATATCTACCTAAAAGTTAACTTACCTACTGATGAAAAATCAAGTAATCTTTTTGAAGTGAAACTTCTTTACGCGCGTTATGCATTTTCGAGGACTGGAGTAAAACAGACTCATGACCGTCACGAAAAACCGTGATCATTTCGCTATAGGAGCCTAGCTAATATTATATACCTAGTTTAGTTCACTCTCCAAACTCAGCTTCGCGGTCTAGAGGCAGAGCGCCCGACTGTCGTCGTGAAGAACCGAGGTTCGATCCCCGCTTTAACTCATTTTTTTTT
Organism: Hesperophylax consimilis; assembly: GCF_061612785.1. Taxonomy (NCBI): domain Eukaryota; kingdom Metazoa; phylum Arthropoda; class Insecta; order Trichoptera; family Limnephilidae; genus Hesperophylax; species Hesperophylax consimilis. The sequence continues at coordinate 2,211,499 of NC_142839.1, read as the reverse complement.
CTTTTTGTGATTTTTTTAATACGAGGAAAAGTGATAAAATGCTCTCGAGCTGCGACTTTGTCAGGCATACATATAAGAAGATATCTACATGATTTGTAATAATGTAGTAAAAAATTACATAAATTTGTTAATTTTAACCGAGAGTCTCCCGAAATGTCTAAATCCATTTAGTGAGACTCTAAACCGGCAGGTGTTCACTCGAGTAATTGGCTAGAAGTAACGGTCGGTACCTATATGATATGTTGGTCGAAATATAGCTTACAAATCGAGCCGGTAGATTCGCTCGGTATTTTGAATAATTATTTTTATTTTGAATCATTAAAATTACTAATCAAGGCCGATAACGCGACTAATTACCCTCGCAGACGTGCGTGACAAGTTTTTTTTAGTAAAAAACACAGCCGTAAGTGAGTTTTTCAAAATTTAGAAATGTTTTTCAAATTCAGGCTCCATACGGGTATGAGACTGTTAAAACACGGTAGATCTTTTCCAAAACGGACAAATATACGGAAATATTTTGAAAAACGACAGATATGACTTCACACTGCCGATATATCTTCGATTCGACCCTATAAATATAGACCCTATATATAAAAATAAAGCGTTAACGAGACGTTATGTGATATTATTCATTTGCCGTGTTTGAAAACGAAAATTTGCGCGGGACAAGTCAATTGAGGAGTACACGTTGTATACGCGGTTCTCGTCGCGCGAGATACCTCTCCTCGCGGTCTAGAGGCAGAGCGTTCGACACTCGTTATGCAGGACCCGGGTTTGAATCCCATATTTTTATAACTTTTAATTTTTTTTATCACATGCTACTTATAAATATGTCAATATTAGGAATATAGTTAAACGTTCATTTGTTAACAACACGCCTATAAATAAATTTATGATTTTTAAAACTATAATGTACAGCATTCTGAATAATAATAATATGAAATGAAAAGAGAGAGAGAGAAGAATACTAAAAGTTTCACTTCCGTCGTGCGTAGGCTTGCCACACACTGTATTTTTATTTTATCACATGCTACTTATAAATATGTCAATATTAGGAATCTAGTTAAACGTTCATTTGTTAACAACACGCCTATAAATAAATTTATGATTTTTAAAACTATAATGTACAGCATTCTGAATAATAATAATATGAAATGAAAAGAGAGAGAGAGAAGAATACTAAAAGTTTCACTTCCGTCGTGCGTAGGCTTGCCACACACTGTATTTTTATTTTATCACATGCTACTTATAAATATGTCAATATTAGGAATCTAGTTAAACGTTCATTTTTTAACAACACGCCTATAAATAAATTTATGATTTTTAAAACTATAATGTAAAGCATTCTGAATAATAATAATATGAAATGAAAAGAGAGAGAGAAGAATACTAAAAGTTTCACTTCCGTCGTGCGTAGGCTTGCCACACACTGTATTTTTTTATTTGAGAAAAAAAAATGATCGAAAAAAAATTAAATATTTATGCCTGAACATCCACAAAATAAAATAAAAGGCACTTTTTGGCCATGTTTTTTTCTTACATAAATCAAAACAGGCGGATGGTGTTAAGCGGGAATTTAAACCTTATCGCCATCTACGTAAGGGTTGTTATTGATAGCGGCTCAATTTAAAATATTACACGACGTAGTGCATCGCCTTAAGCCTGCAGCATGGAATCAGTTGCCATCGATCTTAATAAAAGTAACCGTTTTCATTTATTCAATTTTCATGTATTCTTCTTTCGATTGGTTGCTACATATGTCTATGGTTGCCAACCACTGGAAGTAGACCTTGTTTTCTCTGGGTTATCTAATCTGGGCACCGCAAGCTCGGCTTTAATTATTCTCCTCTATCCATTATTCTATCATGCATCTCCACTTGCTCCTGCTCCTTCTCCTACTCCTGCCCTCCTGGCATTTCAATATCTTGATACGCCTCATCTATGCTTTATCTTTTATGTACTTACTTCATTATTGTCGCCGACGGGAAAAGAGTTGCCTCTGAAATGTCCGATCGTAATTTCTATCAAAGAGAAATTACTTTAAAATTTATACATTTAAAAATGAATGTTTTTTGTTTGTACCGTACGCGTTCCTATACCATTGGATGAAAATTTAAATATTTGTTCTTATTACTGCCAGGAGTGTTTAGATTGTGGTTTGAATAGTAGAATAAGTCGGGGACGCCCGAATAAGACTCGACGCATTATCTTTGAACTGGAATCAGGTTCGTAGTCGAATTAAAGTCGATGTAATATAGTTACAGAGGGCCTGGTAGGAGACAAATGTCTTGGCTGCGAAATATACGAGAGTGGACCGGCATTAGAAGTGTGGAGGAGCTATTCCGGGCAGCGCAAGACAAAGAGACATTTTCTAGAGTGATCGCCAACGTCGGGGGGACCTGATACGGCACATAAAGAAGAAGAAGTAATATAGTTTTTTAAATGTAAAATTTGGTATTCAGTAATGAATGGTAGAAATAGACGGGGACCTCCGAGGAAGACTTAACCCATTATCTCTGCATTAGAATGAGATACTAATCTCATTCTAAGATACGAATTCAGTCGAATTGAAGTCGATATAATTACATTCTTTTAACAGTAAGAATGTGGATTTCATGAATGTCCAATGAAATGGAAAACGAAACAAATTTATAAAAATAAACAGCCATTCACGTGAAATGAATAGGTAGGCATTGAATAAACAGATCAGCCCACATTCTAATCCCTTACCCTTCCTCCAGGAGGTCCTGACCCAAGATGCCACGGAGGCCCCTCCTGAGATCCTGGTAACCAGGAGTCACCTGCAGGAAGCCCTGGAACACACCAGACCATCCCTCACCCTCCAACAACTTAATTTCTACCACAAAATGTAAGTACCTACCTAAATGTTTTTATCCATTTATAAAATGATTTCGTTGTTTTAAAGCTTTTGCGAACTAGGTAAATTTCTAAATTCATTTGGACCTATATTTTATGAAGTCTAATTATTGTGGAAAATAACATATTTCGTGTTTGGGGGTCATTTTTCACGAAAATCAAAGGGAAAGTGTATTTTTGTTCATTAAAGCTAAACAAATGAGATTGTTTTTTTATTTGCGACCGGTTGATAATATGTTCTTATGAACTTAAGGAATGCACCACCCCCATTTTCCAGATGTTTTGATAAAACGCGCTACCACTATTGGCGTAACCTTAGTAAGTAAAAAGTAAAGCTAAGCTCACACTACTGACTTCGACAGATTATAATATATTTAACAATTTAACAAAAAATTTAATGTCTTTTTTTTATCGAAAAAAAATCTCTCATTTTTTTTTCTTGAAGATGAAACTCTTTTATATTTACTTGTAATTTCCTCTTAGATACGCCCGCTTCCTGGACCACACTGAGCCAGAGGAAAAGCAGCCCTCAGAACAAGAATTTGGCACGCGCCTAAGAGCTACATTGGCCTAACTAATAAATCCTCTCAAATTAATAGTACATAAGGAAATATTTTTATATTGTTTCGCATGTCAAACATACTCACGTGTGATAAAAGTGTTTGTTGTTATCGTAGATTAGATGGGTAGATAGGAATAAATCTTTTGTATTTTTTTAAATGTTGGAAATAAATATATTTTAAAAATAAACAAAATACCGTATAATTGTAGAAAACAATGGATGACTCTGATATTTACGTTGCTTTAAATGCCAACACTGAGATGGTTAAAAGGTAAATGTTAAGAGGAAACCGGGTGGTGTTTTTTCCATACAAACGTATTCCTCATTTCCCTCTCTGGATTTTGACACTAGAGAAAATATTTTTTTTACATAATATGAATATTGACTGCAAGCGTGTCGGTACGTTTTGATTTTTTTGATAAGTTACTTTTTATAGGAGTTATAACCCTTCAAAAATTGTTAAAATTGCCTTTTTTAACGCCATCAACAAACGTTCAGTATACAAATAAGACGATGTATTTTTAAAAAAAGCAAAACGTACAGACATAGAATGTTTTCTTTCAATACATTTGGTAAAAAAAATCTTGGAAATCGGTTCAGTTTTGGAGTAGAAAAATGAGGACTACAAAACCTCGATTTTGACTATTTTATTTAGGTATTATCAGGCTGAGGTGCATGTGTCCCTTTCTCTCAGTATTCGGGGGTGAGGGGGGACGGAGAGGGTTTTGTTGAATACGTATACAGTCAACGAAGTGATGTGACATTCTCAATAATTATATCGATACACTAGTCCACTAGTGTTGTCATGTCCCGAGTTATCGATGTTTTTTTTAAATTATTTTTCTGTTTGGTGACTTATCTTGAGTGTGCCAATACTTACCGAGCTTATTTACTAAAGATATTGTGACAAATTTAATTTGTTTACGTCAAATAAATTAATCGAAAAAAATTGAAAAAAAAACACCTGTTACAGAGAGACCCCGAGATGATTCCGTTCCGTATTGCCGAGTTGGATATGGAACACAAAAATTAATTAAAATATTTTTTGATAACTTTTGAAGGTTGTACTCAACATAATATTATCTCTTTGTAGGACACTTTTTTTTAAGATACAACTACCGAACCAAAAAAAAACTTTTATATTTGACTATATATATTGTTCTAGATTTTTTTTTAAAATTATATTTTACAAGAAAATGTGTGATGGTAAGTAAGTACATACACCACTGATCGTTTGATGGAATGCTGGTACAGCGTATGTTCAGTGGTACATGCATCTACCACGTGTTGTTGAATCGATTATGTTATTATAATATCATATTATACAAATGAATATTGAAATATATGTATAAGAGGCACCATATTGTTTATTGTGCTACATATTAGGTACATACACATAACTAGTTTAGTTTTTATTTAACTTTTTTAATACGTTATATTATTACAGAAAAATGCACTTTTGGGAATACCTCCTACATCACTTGACATTTTCAATCTTCTTCAATGATCTAATATTTTTTGTTTTTAAACGCTTTATTGTAAAAAAAAATACTGTTTAACATCTACACAATGAAATTAAAACAATTTATGGTCCAGACCTTTCCCTCGCCGGTAAATTTCTTGGTATGCGACCGTCAATTATTTCTGGTAAAAGGCATTGGTGGTAGAAATTTTCTAACAGTGGAACGATTTTTTGCCAGATTTCATCGTCCCCCTCAATTTTTTCATACAGCAAACCTTTTGGACTCCACACAACAAAATAACAATAATTACGACGAGTAATATGTAACTGGCCTTGTACTTGGTAGAAGTAATTATGATTCCGTTTTAATGTTAAAGAATGGTCTTCCAATTTACAGTAATCAATTATCTTTTGTGCAATTCCCTCTTCTGGTGACATATTTGCTACACTATAAGGGCATTTAATTTCAATTATAGAATCCTCACCGATAAGGCCATCCGGACTTGCCGCTAAAAAGTTTTTGGTTTTATCGATAAATAGCCCACAAGCGGATACCTGCAAACTTGTTTTTTTTTAAAATTGCTCTATTGCTAGGCTTTCATTTTCTTTTCCATAATTTGTGGCCATAGTTCCTTTGAATTGTGAGTACAGTAAAGAGTTTAATACTCCCGTAACTGAAGTTTTTTACCGAAGCTTATATATTTTTCCAAAGTTAGACGCCGTTATCCGCTTACGTCTTTCAATTGCCCACAGATTGTTATTGCTTTGGCCTACCGTATTCCGTTCGAGCTCTTCCTTATTCGTTGAAGATAATTCTTTGAGAAATTCCTCTTTTTTCGTTTAAAATATTTCAGGTGGCATATCTGGTTCTAATTCCAATTGACCATAATTTTCATCGGGCCCTGTAACTTTTTTTCTTTTTTCTGTCGTATTTTCATTATACTTTAGTTTTTTTTTTCGACACATTTGTGTATTCTCCTTCGAACGTCGTTTTCTCTCTATAAAGTGCTTCGTGTATTTGCCGGGACTGTGGCCTTGGATTTTCTTTTATATTCTTGAATGGGTTGCCAATTCACTATTCCACGAAGGTACTGCTCCAAAACATCTTGCTTGGTAAGATCCTCTTGTAGTAAAATTTACCCTTTTTCCACCTATAAATTTGGCGATAACGTTGTTGAATTGCTCCACAGTGTTATTTGTCACGTCAATAATAAGACTTTCTGCATTTGCTATTAGAGACAATAAGAATTGTTGGATATCAGTCCATATTCCACAATCTCGAAGATCGCTTACTAAATTTGGATCATCAGTATACTTCTCCGGCTTGCAATAGTACGATGCACAATTTTTATGATCACCAAACACATGATTTGCGGTATTTTTTATGTCCATTTTCAATTTTTTTTATTTTATCACTTTGTACTGTGTTTTCTTGCTCTTTCCTGTAATTTACTGCTCCAACTACAGCTCTTCTCATGCGTAAAACGTTTGCTTCAACCTTTTTCCTTATATGAACTGGTACAAAGCCTTTAGCGTTGTTGGTTTTTTATCCAAGTGCTTTCATTTTGTTGCAAAAATTGCGGAGTAAGTGATTTTTGCACTCTATTTGTTGTACTATAAGGTTAGGACCATATGGCATTTGTTGCATTATTTTTTCATGATGCTGGAGTCGCCATCACCAACTAGTTTGTTAAATTTCAATCCATGCTTCTCGAGAACCCTTCTGCTATAATGTGGGCTTCCATGGCATGAGCTCGGAGCAGGCAGTCACATGTATATACCTACGCACAAGTTGCGATGTGACTGAGATGATGAGTCAACAGCAGGCGCTCTTGTTGCGAGTTGCGACATGACTTTTTTATGTGTGCAGCAACCTGTATACACGCACCCACAAGTCTCATTTACTTGTGCGTGTGCAGAAGATGAGCTCGGAGCAGGCAGTCACATGTATATAACTACGCACAAGTCGCGATGTGACTGAGGTGATGAGCGAACAGCAGGCGCTCTAGTTGCGAGTTGCGACGTGACTTTTTGTATGTTAATACCGCACAAGAGTCCGAACTGCTCCCGTCTGGAGCCAGTGAGACTGTGGATTCCCCAATTGGCGACTTAATTGGACTAGTATTACAAAACCCTGTAAGCTGATTTGGCCGTAACTAAGTCGCCGCGTGTATCATTATTTCTCCAGACAATTATTTTATATTATATTTAATTAATATTCTTTTTAATGAATATTATTTTTAATATTGTGAAACAACATAAATTAATTAAAATCAATTTACTTGCGCACGCCGTGATTTGAATCCGAGACCTCCGGACTCGAAGTCGAGAGCCTTACCCCTCAACTACGGAGGCAAAATAAATGTATCTACGTACATATTTGTAGTAAGTAATAATAATAATAAAGTTAAGTACAATACAATATTAAATAATGTAGACATCACTATTTTATTACGAATATGTACCTAGGCACCTACTTAATTTTTGGAATAAATGAATAACAGTAAATGAAATAATAAGAACTGATCGCGATAATTTGACGCGAAGTCGCTATCGGGCGCGGCGCGACGTTTCGTGCTTCGAACACCTGCAGCCACGCACACACACGCATTGGGGTTCACCAATACACCGATAGCGCTTTTGCTGTCTCCGCTGAGATGAACGAAATAGAAATAATTTTTACAAATACCTATCGTTAAAATTTCTCGGCGCTCCTGCGCGCTCTTAATTTCGGTAGTTATCTCTGTAAAAAGCACTATGATGCAGGATTCAGGTGCATATTTTTTTAATGTAAACTGGGTGCTAAGGGACATACTTCACTTACTTTAACCAGTGATTCCTGATATTATTTGGAGTAGAAAATGCAATTGAAATTTTGGTCTCCGGTGACTTTTTAAAAAGTTTATTTAATTTTTTTTTCTGCAAAACCAAACAAATCAAATTTCTTCCACTGGTCGCTCAGCCGAGTAACCGTTCAAGCCGTCATCTCGGCTCTAACTGTCCAATACCTACCGATTTCTTCCACATGTCATCACTGGTCGCTCAGCCGAGTAACCGTTAAACCCGTCATCTCGGCTCTACCTGTCCAATACCTACCGATTTCTTCCACATGTCATCACTGGTCGCTCAGCCGAGTAACCGTTCAACCCGTCATCTCGGCTCTACCTGTCCAATACCTACCGATTTCTTCCACATGTCATCACTGGTCGCTCAGCCGAGTAACCGTTCAACCCGTCATCTCGGCTCTACCTGTCCAATACCTACCGATTTCTTCCACATGTCATCACTGGTCGCTCAGCCGAGTAACCGTTCAACCCGTCATCTCGGCTCTACCTGTCCAATACCTACCGATTTCTTCCACATGTCATCACTGGTCGCTCAGCCGAGTAACCGTTCAACCCGTCATCTCGGCTCTACCTGTCCAATACCTACCGATTTCTTCCACATGTCATCACTGGTCGCTCAGCCGAGTAACCGTTCAACCCGTCATCTCGGCTCTACCTGTCCAATACCTACCGATTTCTTCCACATGTCATCACTGGTCGCTCAGCCGAGTAACCGTTCAACCCGTCATCTCGGCTCTACCTGTCCAATACCTACCGATTTCTTCCACATGTCATCACTGGTCGCTCAGCCGAGTAACCGTTCAACCCGTCATCTCGGCTCTACCTGTCCAATACCTACCGATTTCTTCCACATGTCATCACTGGTCGCTCAGCCGAGTAACCGTTCAACCCGTCATCTCGGCTCTACCTGTCCAATACCTACCGATTTCTTCCACATGTCATCACTGGTCGCTCAGCCGAGTAACCGTTCAACCCGTCATCTCGGCTCTACCTGTCCAATACCTACCGATTTCTTCCACATGTCATCACTGGTCGCTCAGCCGAGTAACCGTTCAACCCGTCATCTCAGCTCTACCTGTCCAATACCTACCGATTTCTTCCACATGTCATCACTGGTCGCTCAGCCGAGTAACCGTTCAACCCGTCATCTCAGCTCTACCTGTCCAATACCTACCGATTTCTTCCACATGTCATCACTGGTCGCTCAGCCGAGTAACCGTTAAACACGTCATCTCGGCCCTATCTGTCCAATACCTACTGGTTTTTTCATGTTTTATGATGAAAACAATAAAAAACATCATAAAGTCACCGGAAACAAAATTTCATTAACATTTTTTTACTACAAATAATGTCAGGAATCACTGGTTAAAGTAAGTCAAGTATCCATTAACACCCTGTATATTTATTGCGTATAGACGGTGTTCAGAAGTTTGTGGTACTTTCTGAAAAGAGTTGGTTCTATATCGTAAAATAAATAGATTTCTTATTCTATGCTTTATAACATATTCTAAAGTAATTTAATATTCCAACTCTTTTTACACTCTGTAAGCGAGATAATTGCGTGGGAAAGCTTTTTTAAATAATATGCGTACATAAGTATATTATGGATGCAATTCATTAGATGTTGATTTTAAATCAAAATCTATGTGGAATGACGCGCACTTACAGCAATTGAAAAATAAAATTGAGATTTGTTTTTTTTTCTGTCTAATAAACTGTTAAATTGGGAGAAACTATCTACCTACCGTAAATGTTCTAAAATCGACATTACTCGGTGTTGATACAGTAATAAAAAAAAATTGTTCAATTTTCTTGCCAAACTTGCTCTTTATATTAAATTACTTTTAGGTAGTTAAGTACTGCGTACAATCTACCGGTTCTTCCCCATCCTATATTCATGTTTCTCCATGTTCTTATATCCAGCCAATCACTCGGCAGTTCATATTATGAATACATTATGTGTTGTAAACTGGCAACATTATGCCGCATCCACAATCTGTTCATTAAGATGGCAATAAATTAGGCAACCTTTTCCGACAGAGCGCCGTTGATAAGTGCTCTTCTGGTATGAAAATTATCCCAAAGTTTGCGCGCCTCTCGGGAAATCCGCGAGCGGAATGTATCGGAAGCCGAAACTTTCGGTGAATAAATCAAGCCGATTCAGCCGATTATCTCGCCATGTTTAAAGTGTGTGAACTCTGCTTTAACTTTGGACGGCTTTCGATCGACTGCCGCGATAAAAAATATTCCGCCAAATTGTCAGGTTTGTTTGTGTTGGGATCCCAGACGGAACATTCCAGGGCTTCTTAATTTATTCTAAATCCTCAAAATGTGTTTTTTCAGCCACCGAATTTATGGGTTGATTGACATGTTATTTGTTCATTTTTATATTAGGCTTGTAATAAAGAGTTATTAGGTATGTCAAACTGATCCGTTAGGTACGCCAGAGCCTCTTAATTCCATTTCTTCAAAACCTAATTGGTATACCCACGGAACGTATGTGTTACTTTGAGCGTAAAATGTATTTGTTCATTTGGACCCATGTGTTACTTTAAACAAAAAAATATTTGTTCAGGTCAGACGGAACATACCAATTAAATATCTCCATAATAAATTCTTACACCCATGGAACTGACGTGTTAATTTATTTCTTAATTATACGTATTTTGTTATAGTACCTTGAACGCGATGATATTTATACATTAAATAATAAATAACCTATTACCAAAATACTATTCAAACAAAATTATATACAACAAAGACATTCACAGACATACCACAAGAACGTGCGATTAAATTAGTTTACCAAAAAGGAACAAAGCCAATACACAAAACAGTTAACTATGCAAAGGAATGCAGTATTAAAATGCGCTTCCGGAGACCATAAATTCTGCACCAATTGATAGGTTCAAATTAGATTGTAGAAGCCATACTAATCGAAAGAAAATGAACGTATGTATGTAATTAATAATAAATTAGATGTTTGTAAACTTGGGAATCAATGGGCTCATATTATAAACCCACTTTCAGTCCATATAATCTATATTAATTGATTCCCTGATTTTGCGTAGGTACCACAGACATAGGAATTAATAGACGAGAAGATAATGGCGAGGGGTAAAATCAACTGTTGAAGAACGAAGGGAGTGAAGCTAACTGTGATTCGTCAATAAATCAATCTGACAGTAAATAGGCATCTCGCATTATAATATCACCATTTACTTCTTAAAAGTAAAATCTGCTTTTGAATGAATAGACATTTTTACATGGGAGCGCAAATTACTCGCCACGTTATGAACAAATTTGCGAAGTCCAAATGCGACAAATAAAATCGGTTCTATTTTCAGAGTCGAATATTTCGTTTAAGTATTTAGTTAATACACTTTTATAAATGTTCATAATTTACTTCCCAGCAACCAACCAGCTTTGTGTTTCGCGTCCAGACGTTTCTCGATGTGATAGTAACAACTGATTCATATTATACGATGTGAATATGCTTAAAATAAAGTAAAATAATGCTTATATATGGAATGTAATACGACAATTGGGTTTATTCTCTTTTTCACATCTATTTTTACAAGTTTTCATAGTACAAGTCAACATTTTGCCGTGTTATTTCGTAAAATGAACCGATGATGCCTCGACCATAGTTCGCACAAGAATGATGACGTCACGTTTTCAAATTTCACTTGAGGCCATACGCGAGCACAGCCGGCTCCAATGGAACCGGTATGGGGAGTTGGGATAATACGCTTTTAATCACTTAGGGCAGGTCTACTAATATTCATATGTCTATGGTAGGTACTTATTTATTTTTGTATTGTTGGGCGGAAAATGCCCGGGATTCTTAATAGCAATCTTGCTACCCTCTCCCTTAGAGATAATAATTATATAAGTTTTTAAGGAGATTTACCTTATTCAATGATTTCGCACTCTGGTGGTCCGTGCAATACAAAAGCTAAAATAAAACGCCAAACCGATAAACAAAGAAAATCAACATACAATTATTAATTACAGCAAATTATCTTATTATGTCTTCAGAAGACGAAACAGCTATCACGAGTAAAAATAACTGTAAAGCAATTAAAATTATTTTTTTAGACATTCATAAATGTTAAGTTTGGTATTACAAGATGCTTATTATTATTACGTTGGTAGACTTGGTAGTTTGGCGTTTTGTTCCGTATTCATTGTCCATCTTCAGGTCAGGTGTACCGTATACCTAACATCTGCCTCGACGATACTACAGAACTTATCACCCCAAAACTCAGCCAACGTTTTTCTATTGTCCAATAATACTTGAATTATCAAGACGCCAACATAATACTCGTACACACATGAAATAACAATGAGGGAGATTTCGCTTGTATCCTAAACCAATTCTAAGTAAGAAGATGTAAAATAACATATTGTTTATAACATTTTGCACGAATATATGAGCTGTGCCATCTCTGCTGTCCTGCTCCCACAATAAATTTAAAATGGTTCAAATTAAAAGGATCTGGCTCAAACACCCTTATGAAGCAGCTCATAAAACACAAAAAAATCCTGTAAGACTCCATCAAAAGAGTTTTTTAAAAACTTTAGTATAATAAAACCCTACTCAAAAAATGCTCTGCTAAAATTTAAAAGAAAAATGAGTACCCTACTGACCAGCACACCTACACTATAAGGACGAAAACCTCAAATCTACGATCCCAAAATTAAATACATTATTTAGCCAGAAAAACCATAATTTCTATGCTTCAAAACCATGTAATGCCCTTTCAAATGAAATTAAAATCACCAAGTTTAAGAACATCAAAATATAGTTGACTAAACACGAAGATGAGGAAATCATTAAAATTATGAAGGAATATCACCACAACTTACAGCCAACACAAATGAAGATTCTTTATTTTGTGGAAATCAACATTCATGAAGATGAGGAAATCAACGAACACGAAGATGAGGAAATTAACGTACATGGAGATGAGGAAATCAACGTACACGAAGATGAGGAAATCATGATGTAACACCCATACAACAAATTACAGTTCGCCCCGGAACAGGAATACCTAGTGATGAGTACTGTGAACAAACTACTTTACTTTGTATTTTTAAAAGAGTTTTTAATTAAAAATTAAATTTTATACTGTTTGAAAATATATTTATCTATTTATTACAATTAAATTATAATGAACATTCCCTGGCGCAAAATCTTCATGCACAGTTTACAGTACCGCGATTATTAAGCCTTGCAAACTTTCAAGTTATAAACTTTGGTGCTTTAAATGTGAAGAACACAATTTATAACAGATGTAGGGGTAATATATCAGAATAAAGATGCTAGCGGTGTGTTCATATTCATAAGGGTAGACTACCCCATAACCTCCCCCCGCCTCTCAGCTCCCAACCCCACCCCGCACTCGGGGGAGGGGGCCTCTCACGAGCCGAGATTAATTTCACCGTTAAATTACTTTTAATACTTCGGTGAGATAATCAAACACTGCTAATGCACTAACCACTTTTGATTATTAACTAGCTGAGTGAGTTTCATTTTGAATAATATAATCTATTGAGTTTAGAAGCATTGGATATAATTACAGAGCAAAATAATACTATCTCCAGAAATATTAAAAATGTGGAATCGTGGTGATGGAGAGATGACAGAGAGACATTATGACACCAGTGATGATGGTGATGATTCGAAACTATAAACTTTTTATTCTTAATTAATTGGTAAAATAACGGAATGTTAATTGTGGGATTTGTGAAGCTGAAACTATTTATTAAAAAAAATATTGCCCAACAAACGAATTTGGGAGTCACCTCTGGGCTGGAGCCCTACAGTATATGATAAAGCTACATTATTCTGTGCAAAGGAGGGCAGTGGAATTTAAGTCGATATAATAGAATTCGTCAACAGTAACAATGTGGATTTCACGGTACTACATGAAATGAATGGTATAAAAAGTCGGGGACGCCCGAGGAAGACATGAAATGAAATTAATCAAATACTTACAATAATATTTTTTTGTACTAATGTAGGTAATTATTTGTATATTTTATGTACTTGTTAAAATTGTATATGTATTTAAAATGTAATTGTTAAAAGAACCCGTTGACAAACTGATATCAATCAGTTTAACGGGACTTAATAGTAAAAAAATGTATTTTTGAAAGTTAATAAATGATAAAAAAATAAATAATAATAATGTAATTTATGTATTTATTTTAAATAAATACATAAATTGAATTAAAATAAATTACGTGATATTAAGTTGAAAAAGACATATTTAGGGCTTGTACATATGTACATACTACGGTGGCTTGAGGGAAATTCTCCACCTATGGTGTTGGGGCGCGCCCTGCCACTGGGCGCCGCACAGTGGGCTGAAAATCGCCTTTCATAGACATAGAGACTTGAATTTTCAAGGGTATTTTTTTTTGGCTAGAAATGGATTCTGCTGATCATTATTACTATGCTATAAAATATACAATGTTTTATTTAAACTAGACAAAGCGTACTCATATGTAAAGCATTTAAGCATATTATAAATGAATCATCAACATAAAAAAAGTTTTTTTTTTAACTTTGAGGATTAAAAAAAAAAAATCGCAAGTTGCGCCACAATATAAGTATGTAAAAAATACAAATAAATAGTAGTATATCTGTGTGTAAGGATATAATGGCCAACCTTATGATTCCAGAGATAGCCTCATTTTTAAAGTCAGTGCCAAACAATTTTTTCTTAAAAAAATGATAACTCCTTCATTTGTACACGCAATTGCTTCATACGAAATTTTATAGCATAGTAATGATAAGCAGAATCCATTTCTATCAAAAAAAGACCCTTGAAAATTGAAGTCTCTATGTCTATGAAAGGCGATTTTCAGCCCACTGTGCGACGGCTTGGACAAGGGTGTTTTCCGATCTCCGGTAATTCCATCTGACAAAATTTTCCTGCTGGTTGTACCATGTACTCAGTATATCGACAATTTGCGGTGGTACTTGTCGTTTGTTCAGTTTTTTCCACAACATATTATGATTAACACTGACAAAAGCTTTGCTTAAATCTATAAAGCATGCGTACACCGTAGTTTTCTGGCTTTGTAGTATTCGATTGCCTGTTTCATCCAGCTTTGAAGCTCATTTATGAGTCCTCTGTACTGAGTTTGTCTTCCGTTAAATTTAATATTACCTATTCGAAGATTCATGCAATTATTGGCAAGAGATATGGCCTGTAATTAACGAGCGATGTCAGGTTCAGTTGGCGGCTTTTTGGAATCAGTATTATTACGCCTTTGGACAGTTCTTTCGGAATGTGGCCGAGCCCGATCACAAGCAGTGTTGTTAAGTACCCCCCGCATGCTTTACTTCACGCTTCCTCCTGCCATGTAGCGCATTGCTCGCTAGATTATCTCATAGGTAAGGCGACAATGGACGGCTGTTGTTCTGATTGATGCGTTGGTATATAAATCTGCGTATCCATTGTTTGCGGTTGAACTGGTGTGGAACAAAAAATATTCCCGAAAACTTATATGGCTAGGTGCGGTATGTTTTGCTTTCAATACAGCTGTTATTGCTATTTTATCCATTTTATTTTGTTCGAAGTTTCTTTGACACTTCTTATACTCTTTTAAAAAGCGATCTACTTTGTTTTCGAGCTTCCATGATGGTACTCCCGCGTAGGTCGTCCATTCTGCAGACATTTTATGTGTGCGTTTTCTTGACGTTTCATAATGTAAGGCAACCTCCTCAACTGTAGCTTTCCATTTTCGCCTATTTGCCCTTCTCCCTATAATAAACGCAGACAATGCTGAGGTACGTAATACTTGTACATTTTTTTTATATAGATCATCCATTTGGGCTGCGTTTATCATGGTGCTGTCATCAGTTGCTGTGTTGGTTCCACAAATTATCTCATGTTAACATATTGCTAATTGGGCATACTTGGAGTAGGATTGCACTTGTGTTTGACTATTGGGCCTCCATTGGCATAGACCCTCTACTATTGTACAACTAGGGTTATATGCAGGTAGCCCGATAGTTCCTATGGTAGTGGGCATTGGTCTGTGATTAGACCAGTCGGACTTGTGGTCAATATACATACCTTTGATTGTATTATGTATAAATACTGCCCGAGTTAGGAGGCAATGGTCGAGCTACTTAGTTAGATTATGTCTATCGCAAACATAAGTATACGAGTCTGGCGGAAGTATGTCAACATACGCAATTTGTAGGTTATAATCTAAGCAGAATGATTTAAGCTCACGCCCAAAGGGCGAATTAATATCGGCATTAGAGTCTCCCAGAATTATGCAATTAGGGATGACTCTTTCCTCGATTATCGTGTACAATTTAGATAGACACAGAGGCGGATTTGCCCTTAGGCCTATGTAGGCCCGGGCCTAGGGCGGCCAGATATTAGGGGCGGCCAATCGTGACAAAAAAGTCACAGATGATAACAAGAAATAACTTCATAAGTACCTAAATATTCTACGTACGAAATAGCGATATGCAAGAGCGTGTTCACACACAGCACACAGCGCGCCCCCACGCCCCGCAGCCGCCCTCGCCACAACTTACCATAAGTTGATTTTTATTTAAAAGAGGTGCTGATTTCTTTTATTTGTTTGGAGACTTAATAATAACTTTTTATCCAGCCCGTATCTGGCAACCCTAATTGTAACTGTGAAACACTTATATATTATTGTATGAGAATAAACCTGAAACTAGTTAAATAAATTAAACCTAAAACTGTTTTAAATGTTTTATTCAAATCCTTGAAACCTTAGAAAGTATTACAAACTAGCAGTTATTATAGTTAACTAAATTTCTGAATCGATTTCGATAAAAGTTGTCAATAAAGTAAATTCATTAGGTATGTAGTCTATAGTCTATATCAGGGGTCTCCAAACAACGGCCCGCCAATGTCATCAATCCGGCCTGCGACAATCGACAATTATGCAGTAATTGAACTAGCGAATTTAGCGAGCGTATTTTTTTACATTAATTCCACACAGGAGGCTTTGATGAAAATATTTTCCCTCACGACCTATGTCATCTTAGGTGATGCTGTGTGGAGGGTCTTTTTAAGGAAAGGAACGATAGGAAGTTCTGAAAAGGAAAATGTATGAGGGGTGGGTAGGAATCTGGGGATTAGTGTGTCTAGGAGTGACATACGCATGAATACATCCCTCCAACTGCGGTGCAAGGCGATGGGTCAAGATAGTCCGGCTGGAAAGGTCAAAAGGCCTCCCTCACCCAGTCTCTCTCGATCCGGCCCGCCACGCAGCAGGTGGGCAGACGTATCCGCCGCCAAGACCTGGACAAATCTCACCCCATGAACCATGAATGATAATGGCAGGAAAATTAAAACGGTTTTGACCCTAGGAACTTACTGAAAAGTTTGGATACTCCTGGTCAATATGATGGGTACTGAGAAAGGGGCGGCTACATGGTCTGGGGCCTAGGGCGGCCAAGACTGCAAATCCGCCTCTGGATAGACAGGATAAAAATGCCGGTAAATTACCAGTGTTGTACACTGGCATGTATAAATACATTACAAGTAATGTTCCAGTGTGGTAAAATGTGGCGTACGTGTTGAACGAAGAAAAGGGTGTAAGGAGAATGTAGTCGAAGACGTATATAAACTATATTTATATCTTTACGACCATATTATTTCCACCTTAAAAATACACCCATTTTTCAGGTACACTAGAATTCATAACCTCAAAACCTTTGACAACCCTGAGCAACGCCGGATACACGTCAGCTAGTCATTTAAAAATAATAATGGTTTGGTAAACTTGTTGCTTATTCTAAAACTTTTATTTAGCGGAAATAAGCCTCGTTAGACGTGTCCCTAAATTGAGTAATTCCTGTTAATGGTTAAACAAATACCTCCCACAATGTTTGCAGAGTTCATACACGTGTAGGAAGATTAACCCTCTCTCTAGAAAGATACTCGAGTTAGAAACTTTTAATATCTCCCAAGAAAGGAGAACCCCGATTATAAACAAGCCACTTTTAATCAAATAATTAAATCAGAAGTGAATCTTTCCGAACTTTAAAAATAACTACTCGCGTCTAATGGAGCATTTATAATCGTTATCTTCAGGTTGAAAAAAAGTTACATTATCTGTGGATTAATACAATATAAAAACACTTGAAATCTTCGCCCCCGCACGAAGCAAAATGAGTACTACTAATTTATTAAAAATATTTTCAAATTATTGGTAATACGGTTAAAAGTGTGATTGCAGGCCCTTATTTGCTTTGGGTCATTTTCAAAATTGGAACTGCTTGTTAGAAAAATAATTCAGAGAATAAATAAAGTACTTACCCAAGGTTCGTAGAAAACGTATTTAAAAAGGTCAGCTCATCGAGGGGGTAAGGCGCTGATTGGCTAGAAAATCGTGACGTAATAGAAGACAATTTTCCACTGGGGGATTTGAATTTACTGCAATAGAATGTCAAGCGACTGCATGTGTATTGATTTATTTATAATATTATTATATTCAAACTAATGTTCGGAATAAAATAGAAAAATCTCAGGAATATTTAATGCATTAATGATGTAGAATCGAGTTTATTCATTAGCGCCTTTTACATATTGCCTTTGAACACATTCAAATTGAAAGTCTCATTTAGCAAACTATCATGACAAGGATATGACAGGGAAAGTGTTGAGAATAATTGTATTTATGCAATTATTCCTCGGATGGCTAAGTCCTCCATCCCAACAAAAGCAACATTTTCCGCTTACTGTGGTGGTAGTAGGATATTTTCAAATATTGTTAGGTTATTCATCCGGGAATGTTTGTCTTACTTTCTATAAAAAAAACAAAGAGTCGCACATGGTGGTAGAAAATCTCAGCATCGCCGTGGTGAAAGTCGTGAAATACCACCATTAGGAATCGAAGCCGTGCTTGAAATGGCTTTAGCCATATTTGGTGACTAGGTACTTCCCCACCTTCCTCTGCCCCAATTCCTTCCCTTCTCCAGACGTATATAGCCTAAACTCTTTTCACCACAGCTAAATGAAATAAAACAATTTATTCATAAAACAACAATTCTTAGGGAGGGTCTTTTTGAGAAGATGAGGTTGTAAAATGGGTCTTGAAGAGACTCATGTTGGAGGAGAAAGAAAACACGAAAATCTTTCCACTAGCAAACTGTTGAACTCAAGAACGGGACGTAGAAACGACCCGTTCTCGTGAGAAAAAAAAAGTCAACAAGTATAAATGTTGGGCGCGCGTTTTGTCATGTTTCCCGACTATGCACCGGTGCCCAAGTGATATGTTACTAGTTACTCGGAGCATCTTCCATTGAAATGCCGGTAGAACAAGAACAGCATTCCCACCTGACGGCTGCAGGCTCTAAAGAATGAATCCGTTTGTTAAGACAGTGGAACCTATCAAACGGACCGCCCGTTCATGCGATGAGTAAAGGGTTCTTTTCAAGTGAGCTCCAGACCAGAGGTGGCTGCAAGTTCAACAGTGGTTAAAAGTATGTAATGATTTGGTTAAAGTATGTAAACGCAGGAATATTTAAGACAGCTGAAAACTACGTGTAGTTAAGGTGGAAATACATAATATTGTTGTTAAGAATTTGTTTCACTTGATCGCGCCATGTCTTCCTCATGCGTCCCCGACTTTTTATACCATTCAATATTGTACACCATATTGTTTTATCTACTGTTAAAAAATATGGCGTCTAATGCGACCCCGTATATCATTTCAGTCAGAGATAATGCGTTAAGTCTTCCTTGGGCGTCCCCGACTTTTACTACCATTCATAACTGATTACCACATTTTTTATCAACTTTAATTCTACTCATATGTACAAACCTAAGTACGAGGAAATCAACTTAGATTCACCTAAAAATAATATGACATACTATAGTATGATACTAGTGAAATCTAGATCGTTCCTTTCGGACTAACAACTGGTCTTCGAGTGACGTTACGTGCTTGCGAGCGGCCCGATGCGTTTTTTCAGAAAAGTACCTGTACGAGCCAACCGTGTTAAATACATTTTCTTCGTACCTACATACCTATAATTTATAAAAATAATTATTTTAATTAATCAATAATTCAATATTTTAAATGTATATTTCTTTTGTTTATCTTATATTTGATCGTGAGGCAAATGCACATATTATATACTAGTATATACTAGTACGTACATATTTACCATCACATGAGGCATATGTATTGCCTATCTTCTATTGTCCTACCTGCATTTAAACGCCCCTCGTAAAAGAATACTTTAAGTTTATTTGAAATAGGTACCTACGTTGTAGGCGTTCAGCTTTGCCCCCACTTTACAATGTGAGCTAATTCCTCACAAACTTGCACAAATTGCTTCTAATTTTCTCATCTGTGATTCAACTAGCATTTATTTCTCGGCTTCTAGAAAATGGGCCCTCTCTCACTTTCTCTCATTGCAATATTCTTCCCTCCCCCTCTTAGAATTTCTTCGTTTGAAACGCTTCGAGGGAAACTCATTTTCCAGCAGATTTTATACCATTATAAGTGAGAAAAAAGTAGCAACCTCTTATGAAATGAAAATTTAAAAGCCCTTGGAAAATAATAATGCAAGGCGTGGAAGTTTGCCAGCTTATTCGCTTATTTTGTAGCGCGCATTTATATAGATTCACACTAAAACTTTTTATAAAACGATTGATTATTATTTTCACAGTGAGACGACATTCGAACGTTAAATTAGTCAACGTATAAATTGAACACTTTGTTTACACCACTTTCAATTAATAATGATCTACATGTTTCAAAGCCATTAGCTTCTTCATAAGGATACCCAATTAAAAAGAATTTTTCGAACAATTTCACAGACGAAATTATAAATGGACCAAATTACCCTTCGAAGTCTTTTGAATCACATATAATATATCTGTATCTACATACCACAGCTTTATTTATATTTCTAAACCATTCTAAAGTTATATTAGTATCCAAGTATTTTCAAAAACATCTCCAGGTAGTGCAAAAGTCCTCACTTTTCCTAATGCAGTAGTACCTTTGTTCGTAAGTAAAAAGAATTGGTTCTGTTTTTTGATTGTGTTTATTATATAATATTCGGGAAGCGGGTATGGGTACCGCCGCCCCGGTAACCTTATATTGGAAAATCAACACCTCTGCCATAAGTCGCCCCAAGTGGTTCGCTGCGTTTGGTGACTTAGCGGCACCCCTGCTAAGTGGTTCATGAGGGTGAGGTTTGTCCGTGTTTTGACGGCGGATACATCTGACCACCAATTGCGTGACGAGTGGAATCGGGTGAGGCTTGTTAAGGGCAACGGGCCGGACTCTCTCGACCGATCGCCTTGCATCGCAGTGGGAGGGGTGGACTCATACGTCAATCCTGGATAAGCTGACCCCAGATTCCTACCCACCCCTCATACCCTATTCCTTCCAGAAATTCTAGTCCTTCCTTCCCTTAAAAAGACCCTCCACTCCGCATCCCTAAAGATGACATAGGTCCATTTTATTTTCCTCAGGACTTCCTGTGTGGGGTTAATGTAAATAAAAAAATTACACCTTTTTTTTTTTTTATAGTCGTCAAGATAATATCGGTCGAGTTATTATCAAAGTTGATGCACATTCGGGCTCATTTCACGTTGAGACAAACTCACCGAAGGATTATCTTAGACAAACTAACCGACGGATTATTTCTCAAATTCTTTAACACTATTTTTATTCCACGTTCTTCAGGAGTATGGCTTAAAATTAAAATAAAGAAAACATAGCGATCCGTGATTTCTCATCGTCTATTATGATTCTGTTTATTATATAGATATAATCATCACATTCTAAGCTTTTCACCTCAATCTGTTTCAAATTGAGCAACGAATCACATTTATGAAGATACATTCTAATTAAATATCCGTACTGTACCGCCCATACAATGTGTAGTGCTTCCAATATTATTTCCGAGTGCAAATTTGTATACAAGTGCCCGGTGGTAAAGTGCATAAACTTCGGGAGGTGATTCAAGATGATAGCATAAGTTAAAAATTAACACAACTTTTTTCGAATTACCAACGTTTTACGGTAGTTTTCCGGTAAAATTTTAAATTTTTGACTAAAAAAAAATTATATTTTTCCATGGAAAAGTATTTTTGTATTTGAAAAAAATAATGTAATTTCGAAAAAGTTATTTATCTTTATTACTTGTATTATCATAACTGTTTCTGCACCTAACCCCCGACACCCTCTATAAAATTTTCTAATAAACAGTAAAGTGATTTGTCAGGTATGTATGGTCCTGCATAATATTTGTATCTACCTGCTGTACATAATATATCTCTCATAATATAATCTAACTTATACTTTATTGTTTTATTCTCTTTTTGTCAGAATTATTTCATTAAGTTCACTTCATGTAGTTACCATTTTCTTTTCTTTTCATCACATTATTATTACGTTTTTACTTGTTACTATGTCTATTTTTTTTTTAACTAACCCCATAGGAGGCCTTGAGGAAAATAATTTCTCTAAGGGCCTATGTCGTCTTTGTATGCAAGGAGAGGAAGAAGTGAATAAGGGAAGTAAAAAGGTATTAGGGATGGGTAGGAATCATGGGATCAGGAGTGTCCAGGAGTTATATCTATCCCTCCTGCTGCGGCGCAAGGCGATAGGTCGAGTAACCAGCTGGAGAGGTCAAAGGGTCTCCCAAAACTAGACTCTCCCTGCTAAAACGCCACGCATTAGGTGGACATGCGCATTCTAAACATCTCCTGGGTTTGTCTTCCGATGAACTCGGGCACCCCTGCTAAATAGCCAAACATATCGAACTACTTGGGGTGACCTATGGCATAGGAATTGATTATCCAATAAATGATTCCCGGGGCGGCAGTACCAAAACCCGCATCTTCCTCTATTATTTTTTTATTTATTTTAATATCAACGGTGTAAAATATACCATATACAGTAAATTATAAACAGTGACATCAGAAAATATACAATTAACAGAAACTCTAGAACTCTAGATGGATATAAAACGTTAGAGATACAAGTACATGCAAAACTTATAGGTAGACTAGGTTAGATTAGTATTGATTGAAATATATGATAATATAGACATGATATAATATATTACAATAGCTAAAGTGTATGCATTTATTTTCAGGTTTTGGTTGAAAGTAGGTAAGTGCCAATCAAGCTGTTGGTTCACCGTATTGACCCAAGTTTCCTCAGTTGCCCGGCAGTTCATTTTATATACATATTTATTTGACTTTTTACATAAGTATGCGTAGAATTACATTTTATTGGTCATGATTTAAAAGATATGATATTAAAGCCTTTTTGTACCTGTGCAGTTAAACAGATCCGCTACATCTGCGTACCTATTACTAATTTCATGTAATCTATGTATACTATTATGATGTAATTTAACTGCCACTAACCTAATATACAATAACACTTCATCCATCTTCTATCTTCGTCGAACGTCACAGCGGTGCCGCCAAGGTTTGTTATCTACGAGAGGATATTGTGTCAGCGCTTTATTAGCAGCAGACACATACCTGGATGGATGACGAACCTCGTGTTGGTACTGTCGGTGGACTCTCTCACTGCAGCAGCTGGTCCAGTTTCTTCACCACCTAGGATTCTTGCTGCAGAGTCTCCATCTTCTATCTTCATGTCACCTGTTCCTGTTCTTATTTTACTTTACTTAACTTCACTTTATTTTGGTAATATTTATATTTTTTGTAATAGGTACCTGCATCAACTGTAAATCGCCCCTGAGGTGATAACTCACAAAAGCGGCGCTATAAACATTGTCCAATATTATTATTATTATTATAAAACACCTCAGCCCAGATATTGTTAGCTAGGTTTCTACAAAAAACAGTAACTGAATATTATTTTACAACCTGCTGCCATATTTTCTATAAGGAACACTTTTTTGTATGTACAATCATAGAAATAAATTAATATTTTTTACTATTACTTTGCCGTGTTGCGCTTGCTCTTTCGTGATGCATCTGCCCTGATGATGAACACTGTAATGCTGTTAGAAACTTTAGATAAAAAGTAATAAAATAAAGTAAATGATAATACTTCTCCCCGCAAAAATATTGAATCATATTTGTACATAGTTTTTATGTTACAATGTATAGCTTTCATGACTGTATAAAAATATGTCATAATCAAATAATTGGAAACAAGAGAGGTCCATTGGCGTATGAAACGAGAAATTTAAGGAAAGGAAAATATTAAAAGTGTAAAAAGCCTCGAAACAATTCAGCATAATGGCGAAGCAACGTCCCTTTCATACTTTTTCTCCGCTGAATATGTGACTGATTTCTGAATTTGCATTAATTCTCCCCTGAATACATTAATTAGGAACAAAAATCTGAATAAGCGAACTTCAGTAGGGATGAAAAAAACTTTCAGTTCTCATTGCGGCCATTGTCGGGAAGTGTGGGAAATTCTCTTCAGCTGACCTATTCTAACAGGAAAGAATAATTTGTTTGCGATGACGTGTTCTGCGTGAACACTTTTTAAAGGCGTATAAAATTATAAAAATTAAAATAATTCTCGTAGCATTGGATGGCGGTCATTAAAGATCAATTTGTTCATGTATTTTAATTATCGTTTTTTATAATAATCGTGTTATATATATCAGGTCCCTACCTAATACTACCTATACATTTTGTTTCAGAAGAGTTTTATTTTACAATGTACACTTGTTACTTATTCGTATTGTTGGATAATAATGATAATAATTATAATCCAGCTGATGAATTCACATGAATGTATTACATTATATAAAATAAAATATTTATCGTATTTAGCAATTGTAGTACGGTGCCTTGAAGGAAATTCTCCACTTATGATCCATGGGAGCGCCCTACCACTGAGCGACGGCCTGGACGAGAGTGTTTTCGGATTTCCTATAGCGCTCTGACTATAGACTCTGACTGTGTATAGAAAGAGGTGTGTCTGTGAGTTTTTTCTTATGCAAATCTACAGTTTTTATTAAGAGGTTATTGAAATTTACATGACATAAAAACCACAGTCATTCTCTTCAAGCATCCCCTTAAAAGCGGAATAATGCTGGGGTGATGCTGGATGCATAAGCTAGTTGTAAAATAAAACTCTTCATAAACAAAATGTCTAGAAATTGTTATATTGTTATTGTCGAATACCGAAAACATTTATTTGTACGTAAAGCTAATTCGTTTTCCGAAGGCATATCATCAAACTGTGGCGAAGCCAATAACAAAAGTCATGTATTTAAAATAAATCAATATCTCGTTCATCAGTGGCTTCTCAACTCTTTTAAAATGCCTTCAAAGGAGATGCCGAGAACGAAACTGAGTAAATATTTAAGTTTTTACCTACCAAAGCTTTAAAAATCGTAATTAATTAAAATAACTGTCCAAAAATATATTTTTAAATACACTATTTCTTCTTCTTCGTATTTTCTTTTTCTATCACCAGGACAATCTGCTTCTCTGGACAGCATTCTAGACTGCGCTCGAACCAGTTATGTAAGGCCCTTACGTAAGACTGGCGTCGCCGACGAGTTTACGAAATGTCGGCAACGTGTACCTGTGTACGAACCCCCACGCAGATGTAGGCGGCAGTCACCAAGATAATTGAACCGTCGAGTATCGGATCTCTGGGAAGAAGGACATAAGTTTAATTTAATATTGTTATACATAAATGTACATGTATTGAACATACATGTATTTATGAAAAAACTTATGAAATTGCATTAATTATGTATTTCATGGTATGGTATAATATCATAATATCTGCAAGTTATCATTAATTTCTTTATTTAGATGTGGCTAATTTGTATCTGGGTCCTTAACAATTTCTTCATTAATTTTCTACTGTTTTTCAGTTCGTGTATTTGCTTTGTATGGATACTTGTCAGTAAACATATGTAATGATGTGTGATAAATAATATTTTTCTTAAATTAAAGTAGTTGTTAACACTTGGATGGGTTGTTTCACCTAATTTGAACAATCCATCAAATTTCGAAGTAAAAATTCAAATTCTGTGAAAGTTCTTTTATTATTTTATCATGGGCCGGTTGATTCACAGTACTAGGATAGTAACAGAACATGACAGCGCCCTTGAGGTGATTTTTGACCTTAGTTTTATAGTACAGTCCTTCTCACTAAACGTAACTAATTGTAAATGGCACTCGCTGTGAGTATTTTAAATTTTTTGACTGATGATGCAAGCAATGACTGCAGGCAATGACTGCAGGCTATCGGACAACCCCTAACAACAAGTGTACCACTACACCTACACAAAAACAATACTTCATAATATTATTGCATGTTATATTATCTACACTAGAACTTGTATAATAATATTAGATATCCTAGATATTAATTTAAGAGATTCCTCATAGATGGCACATAGCTGTCGGTAATGCAGGGATTGATTAATACGATTGCAACTTTAAGGACCATAATCATTTCTACCGCTTGCTAAAAAGCCATCCGAGCTTATTGTAATCTTGCACTAAATAAATGTCAGTGTTTTGGTGACCCCTGAGTTTTTATTTAGCCTTGTGAGACAAACCCGTATTATAATAACAGTATGTGGTACCTATTACTAGTACCTACGCTTGTGGTATTACGTTACTACGTAGATACCTACGTATATGTTACTATGTACCTAGTTATGTAAGTATGAAAATGACAACTTAACCCTTTAGGTGCAGTTAAGCCTTTAGCTTTTGTATGTCGGCATGACACTTGATGGCACTTGAGTAAGGCGCGACGCGGTGTTGATATGGGTAAATATAGGCTGGACTCTTAGAGTAAAAATAAGATATTCTAAGGCTGGACCATACAGAAAGTATCTCGCGTTATTTACCGGGACGAAACATGACCACCTCTTGGCACTGTCACTTGCTCATTCTAAAATGGAAATATTGGAATATACTTTTTAATTTAAAGTGTTTTTTAGGCTAAACACGCAATTTTTCTACTTCATAAATTTTCATGGATTGTTGACATTGTTCATAAATAAACTTCTCACTAAATCGATATCTTCGAGCTTTTTGTATGAAACAAATTGATTCTAAAAAATCATAGATATGCCAATATATAGACAGTAAAATTGTCATTCGGGGTCTACTTATTATACTACACACCAATGAAAAACTCTGAAAGTTTATTCCATAAACTTTAAGAGTTTTTCATTGGTGGATATAGTTAGGCAATCATATGACGTCACAATATTTCGGTTCCAACTTTCGATCGGAGTTATACCCCCCTGACACTGTTCATTAAGCTTAGAAAAAAATAATAGCCGCACTTTAAGCAGGTAATGTTTTATAGTACCTACCTTCATATTTAAGTATGAGAATGAAAGGCACCGCGATTGTAATAGATGCAATAAAGGAAGGTTATTTAAAAGGGGAAGTTCGTTTTCCCGGAGACCGTTGTGTTTCGATTGGAAACAAACTTGGAAAGCTGCCATTTTACTGCCGGACATTTTCCTTATCACATCGCTCCAACTTATTATGGGCGCATTCAAAATTCTTTAACGATTATTGCTTCTTATGTAAATTTTGTTTTTACAGAAGTACTCAACTCCGGGCGCTCGCGGGCGCCCATTGGCCCCCGTTATAAAGTCAACTTTACGACTAAATTATAAAACATCACAATAAAATAAGTGGTAAAACGTGTTGTTTTGTAAATACAATTAAGTTACTTGCTTTACTCGAGCTGTTGTGAGTCAATAATGAACTTATTAGTTTGTTTAAAGTATGACGAGAAATATTATATTTTTGAAACTTATTAGTAATGATTTTGTACCTACTTGTTACTATATTTTGTCTTTTCTTGTCTGCGTTATATTGTATTATAATTACTTTTTTTTCATTTCCAATACGCAAATCACGATAAGAACACTTTGGTTACCTTGCATTAATTAATATATCAACATATATAATACATTAACTCTCCTTTGAATATGTTATGTATTATTAATTTGTTATCTATTATCTCTGTCAAATGTTCCTAATAAATAATTGCTGTAGGCGCCGCTTACTTGCGCTAACTAGCCCAATTAGCCCTCACATCCCTTCGATCTAAACATAACATCAACTAAACACACCATAAAGTTATCGGTAAAATTTAATGCTGTAATTGTATCGGCCAATAGCAAGCCTGACATCACGTCAAAAGATATAGAGATGAACTTAACATCCAACTTGATGTAAACTTGGTGTACAAGCTTTTAAAACCGTACGCGAAACCAGCAAAAATCGTTAATTTTGAGACAAAAGTGCTGTCGTAATTGTGATTGAACTTGTTGGAAGACAAATTTTGCTCCGTGCAGGCCAACAAAGGGTAAAAGCAATGCTTCCTCCGATCCTACGACTGCGAGATAATGCACTTTGTTTTTGATAAATGTTATTTTAAACCAATATATTTGGTTTCGATGTTCATTTTAAGGTTCACACCTTTATGGATAGTAATTTGGTCGATGACTTTCTCCCTTTAAAAAGAGGAAGTTTTATACATATAACTAGTTCCTGGTTTCGTCAGAGTTTCACCACTTGTTTTTTGCCTTTATTATGTAAAAAGTTATAAAGATTTTTAATCGATAACGTTATATTAAACAATATGTAGTTCCGTTAACATGATGTTTCAAAGCTCTAAAGTTCACTATGGAAATGACGCTACGCGCTTAAAGTAATAGCTGTTTCTAACCAGAAACTCAATACAGAAAACGTTCTGTAATTTTTCTGACGTTAGAGCCATTTGTTCTAAAGTTTTCGAAAGAGTTTTTCCGCTTTGTAGATGGTATAGGATACTTTTCAAATGTGTTATATAACCTTGTTAATGTAACCCAGATGGTAATAAAAACTAATTATCGATCTGAATTGAGTACACGCAAAATTCCTCCAACGGCTACCAAAATTTCTTTCGGGACCATAGAAAATCAGTGAGAGGTATTTTTCTTTTCATTCAATGAAATAAAAACTTTGTTTTTTTAAACTTTTCCGCTAATTTATTTAAATATATTCACCTACCGGTTTCGCTTTAATAATATGACAAACCTCGGTAATTACTTTTTACGAAAAGACTTTTCTTCTAATTTCGCATAAAGGCTTGAATATTTGTTTTCCCGAAACGCGAACTCTACACATTTTCTTTTATTCGGTACAAAAAGGAAAAGAAGGCGGTTAATATCTATTCCGTTATGTCACGTCCCCGCCGCCCGCTCCCGGTCCCGGGCCGCAGGAAGCGGAGCTTGATAAGCCCTTCATAATGGCCCCGCGCGCTGATAAAGACCCTCCTTTCTCTCCAGTCTTAAGCGCGCCATCACCTTTTATATGCCAAAGAATGGAACTATATTCTCCCGAGTTCCGAACCAGAAAGTCGCACGTGCCGCGGCAAGGGAGCGGAATCCGCGACCGAAACGACGTAAGAACCGTACGCCGAACCGAGCTTTACCGCGTTCCGTTCTGGAAGCTTCCCTCTGTGTTTTGGCGTTTGGCTCGGGCGACTTTTAATGGCGGGAGGCGTGATTTTTGTTTTTACGTTCTTACCGCTCCTCGGAATAGAATGAACGTTCCGACGCTCTTGTTCGCGATAAAGAGAGAAGACACAGATAGGTCGTCTTTGTCGGCTACAAAGGGTGAGTAGATATCCATGCTCTCGGCGAGGGGGGCCTTATCTGTGCGGAGGTTGCGTTTTTGTGATGGTTGGCAATTTTTAGTGGCTCCTAGTCATCGCGGCCCTTTCATATAATTGACATTTTGACAGAGCAAACAATAAAGAGGAGCAAATCGTATTATTATCGCTGGAACGAATCGGCCTTTTGGAAGGTCGTTCCATTTTATATTTGAATTCATTTGCGCGGGTTTTGAGATTTGAAAATAAAACTGTTATCAATGAGAAGGCGAAACCATCAGTATTTTCCCTGAAAATGTTATTCTTTCAGAGTTTTACTCGATTATCTTTGATAACAAATCAGTTTTCTGGGCACTTTAGAGGTTCTGGTCATTAATTTGAAAAACACACACGCGAAGCATTACTTTGAAGTCATCAATCAATTATTTATTTAGATTTTTTTTTATAGTGAATACCTCACAAGAGTCCCAACTGCTCCCGTCTGGAGCCAGTGAGACTATGGCATCCTCAATTGGGGGATGTTGTGAGGCTGAAGGTAAGTGGGGAAGTGAAAGAGGAAGGTGGGGAAGTACCTGGCTATTCAGATCTAGTCACTAAACACGGCTAAAGCCATTTGTAGCAACGTTTCAATTCTGAATGGTGGTCTTACACCAGGGCGATACTGGTAGTATCTTCCACTCTGGAACGTGCCGCAAATATACTTTATATTATTTTAATGAATTAATTGTGAAATAACACAAATTAATCAAATAAAATTTATTTGCGCACGCCGGGTTTGAACCCGCGACCTTCGGAATGGCAGTCCAATGCGTTACCACTGGACTATGCCGGCCGTCAACTATTATACTCGTACCAGTGAAATTAATTCAATTAAGTCTGTAATTTTATTTTATTACCTACCATCGGCTTTATAATTAAGTGGTTTTCGATTTTAAAACCTGCATACGGAAATTAATTATGCCATTTGGGTATACATATTACGTACACAAAATATTAAAAATAATTTGATCAAAGCTTTGTTAAACTATTTATTATTATTATTTTAAACAACCGATAATCTATTTTCATAACCAATAATCTATCACATTATATGGTGTACCTATATTAAAAAATATATATACTTTAGTTATGTATTAAAAAAATGTAAAACTGATAAAAAAAAATTTGCCAACCATATAGATAGGTACTATTCAAATAGAAAAAATTCAGAAATAAAAGTAGGCACCCACAAGAATACTTTTGATTATTTTTTTATGTACAGAACTATCACGGGACATAAACAGATTGTCACAGCCGAGAATCAAACCCCGTTCTACTGTTTTTTGATCCAAGGCATTTTTTCTAAACATTACACCACCAAATATAGTAAGAACGGCGGCATAAATTATAGGTACAAAAAAATAATACGAATTAAGTATGAATTATTATTATAATTATATCTATGAATTTTCGAATGTTACGTACATCACAGATGAAATTATGCAGTTTAATTAATAATATATATAAAAAAAAATTTGAACCAATATTTATTTATTTATAAATACATGATATTTTACATAGACATTAACAGATAATATTTATTTATATATAGATATATATATATATTTTTTTTTTTTTTTAAAAGAAAGACAAACATTCCCAGTTTACGAATAACCCAACAATGTTTGAAAATCTCCTACTACCACCACAGAAAGCCGAAAATGTTGCTTGTGTTGTGATGGAGGACTTAGCCAGCCGAGGAATCGAACACGCGACGCTCGGGTGAGACCCAAGCGCTATGCCCACTCAACCACTGACCGGTCAAATTTATTTTTAAAAATTATATATATAATTTGTCGTGATTACATGTATTAAATCACCACACTAGGCGGTTGCTTGTTTCATGGTAACCAATACAAAATTGTTTTTGATTGTGATTATTTTATTTTTGATTGATTTTTTTAAAAACCTTGAATTTACTTCTATTAAGAAAGGTCAATTTTAGAGCCAATAAATGATGAAAAAAGTTTTTATTTTAGCTAGGCAAAATTAATAATAAATAAATAATCGTTCTTGCGAAGAAGAAAAACAATCCCTTATAAAAGCCCTTAGAGTGGGTCGAATTTACGCGGTAACACGGCAGGCAAGGCGGAATGTAAAGAAAACCAATTAATTAACAATAGGAAATTGATTACGAAAATGTGGGTTTCTTGGCTGAGAAGGATTGAAGAAAGGAAGCTGCCTTCTGGGGTAAGTTCCTACGAAGAAAGAACTATGCACGATGTGTCAAAAGGCAGACTGTGTAACTTTGTGGCAAAAGTCCTATCTTAGATTTCACTGTTTTTAAGAAAACATTTATTTTATTGTGAGTAAATATTGCGTTCCAGTGACTAACAGATTCTACTAACATTCTAATATCAGAACTTTGAGAACATAATATTAGTATGCCAACAGATTCTGCTAACTTACTTTTTATTTTTGTTTTTGATTATGTCGGCGACACGGTATCAAGCGGTTTCGGGGTTTAAGCGTGGTTTAAGTATTTCATTGAAAAATGCTGGATATTCTGGATACGTATGATACACTTACTAAAATAAAGTTATTATATTAGTTTGTCAGCAGAATCTGTTGGAAGACACCTGGTTACGAATTTTAATAATCTTTAATTCAATTTCAAATCATCATATCACAAATTGCTGAGTAAGCACAGTAAATTTAAATAATATTTACCTCATTTGCAAAAAATATAATACAGCGTAATAATTAAGAACGTGGTAAATCATTTACAAAATATCAGGAGTCAACGTGGCATAACCCTGTAGGCTGTAGGTGCTAAATACTAATTTGAGATATTACACGTGCGAAGTTTTTAGTTATGGATATGGCTTTACAATTTGGGAGGCGGGTATGTTTGTACCGCCGCCGCGGGAACCAATCAATCGATAACCAAACAATTTATCATAGGTAACTCCAAGTGGTTTGCTACGTTTGGTGATCTAGCAGGGGTGGTCGGATTCGTAGCGTGAGGTTTGACCAGGTGGGGGGACCCTTTGACATCATCTCCTTCTCCGTCGCTCTTGACCTACTGAGTCCTAGATTTCTAACCACCTTTCATACCTTTTATTTCCCAGAACTTCCCCTCCGTCTTTTCCTTAAAATACCCTCAACACAAGATCCCAAGAAATAATCTGTAGAGTAAATGTTTATAAAAGCGACATCTTAGCATAGCTGCATCCTTGTAACATCTATATTCTCTAATTGACGGAATTTAGCTACCCATCCCCGAGGCGGTAATGAATCAGATTGACTGTGATTGTTGTGTACAAAATGGTCGGGTTACCGCAAATATTTGCCTCATTTACCGTTAAGTAACGACCGCAACGGCTGCCATTGTGGCCAATAATTGGATTGGATTTTGTCACTTTCGTCACGAGAAGAAAGGCAACCGACGAACCAACCCTAACTCTTTGACTACCTACCCAACCACGGGGTGGTCGAGATTTGATGATTGAACAAATTAATTGGACAATAATTATTTGTTAGATTTGTTGTCCAAAACAAACATCCATTTATTTTATTATATCCATTCCAAGTCACTGACTCTTATATTGTCAAACTCAGCTTTATTCAGTTCTGATTAATGTTACAAACTATCACAGGTACACGGAGAAAAAAATGTATTGCTTATTTATTAAAAATCTCTCAAATAATTGGCAATCCGGTTAAAAACGAGACTGCAGACCGTTTCCTGATAACATTTTAGTAAATTTGTAATAATATCGGAACACGTATTCATGCACCCGCGTTTTTCTTAATAATGTTAGGATTTTTATGAACACATGTTCCAACATCGTGACAAAACATTGGTGTTTTATAAAATAAAATCAGGATACCTATCAATTCATTTGTTAATGGCCTGCATTTTCATTTTATTTTAACCGGATTACGAATAATTTGAAGAGATTCTTAATAAATTAGCAATAATTTTTATCAGTAGGCTTTCTCCATGAAGCAATCACTTTGTCAATTACAATCATAGTTATAATTTTTTTTTAAATCGGTTAATGAGAAATATCAAACACTCGGTTTCAGATCAGTCAAAATCTTCCCCAGGGAAATGTAACCGAAACCCGTCGGTGTTTTATATATAACATAATTATGTGATTTAAAACATTTTTTTTTATTGAAATAACAATTTTTATGGTGGAAACTATTTTTTTTAAATTAACCCTATTTTTATTTTATGCATGTGGAATGAAACGTTGGTAGCTAAAAAAATTGTGATGGCATATAAAAAGAAGAAAATGAAATATGCAAATATAATGACGTTATAGCTAACAAATCGAGATTGAAGATAATTTACTATGATCGTTTCATGACGTTATAGCTAACAGTTCGAGAATTAAGTTAATTTACTATGATCGTTTCATGACGTCGTAGCTGAGAGTTCGAGAATTAAGTTAATTTGCTATGATCGTTTCATGACGTTGTAGCTAACAGTTCGAGAATTAAGTTAATTTAGTATGATCGTTTCATGATTTTGATATTTTGTAATATTTCATTCGCCTTCATTTCGCTTTTAAATATGCCGATTGATAAATGTGCAAATCTTGAAACCACGAAAGATTACATGTTAGCAATTGAATGGTTTTATTATTTCAATAACAATCTCAAATAGATGCTAATATTCTTAAACATAGATCTATTAGTACACTACTTTTAAAAGTCTTTGTGTATTCAATGGTAGTCCCAGAGGTAGGTCGTACCTAACATCATCCTTGCATATTTTTCGTTATCATACAAGAAGTGTGAGAAGGAAGATTTTTCGTCGAATAAGGACGTACGACCTCTCTCTATTACCACCATAATATTCCTCAAAACAATATGTAGGTACCACCTAAGTATTACTCATAATAAACAAGCAGTTCCATGATAACTCAACACAATGAAAATTCAATTCATCTTTAAAAAACTACATAAAATCATTAAAAGCGATGAAAAAAACTAACACTCACCTATCTATTGTAATCTAATTAAACTAGTTTTAGTTTCATCACTTTTCATAACTTTATATCACTTTTTAAAGGTGTGTTGAATTGTCATTTTGATTAGTTATCCGGTCACCTTAAAAAGCAGACTGGTTTTCAATCACGCATTTAATGTTTCAGATGGGCAATTAGTTACAGTAGAGAATTC
Source organism: Hesperophylax consimilis (assembly GCF_061612785.1). NCBI lineage: Eukaryota > Metazoa > Arthropoda > Insecta > Trichoptera > Limnephilidae > Hesperophylax > Hesperophylax consimilis. The sequence goes on along the minus strand of NC_142839.1, from coordinate 2,176,947 downwards.
AACAAAATGTTTCTATGATAACTCAACACAGTGACAATTCAACACACTTTTAAAAAGTGATATAAAGTCATTAGAAACAATGAAAAAAAAATTTAAACCTAACCTAACCCACTTAACCCAGTTAATAAAGTTTTTGTTTCATCACTTTCCATGACTTTATATAACTTTTTAAAGATGTGATTAATTATCATTTTGATGAGTTATCCGGTCACCGAACAAAATAAAGTATTATTTTCTAATGATTGACTAATGTTTATAATACAAGGGTTAAATAAATACTAGTACATATTGAATTATTTGGCCGGTTTGGAATAAGCCGATACAGCTTAGTGGTTCAGAACACCCAACCGGAAATCAAAAGGTGCGCGTTCTATTCCCGTCAGCGGCATTTTTTTTTTCAATTTGTGTTAATATTTCAGGCGAGTGATTGCTTATAATAAAATAAAAGTCGTCCTGATTACTAAAAAATACATCAAAGTAGAAACCTTTATACCTAAATGTAAATAATATGTTTATTATTTATTGAATACCCTGCAATTAAGTAGGGTAGCCCAGTGCCAGTGGGTTACATTCTATTAGCAAATTGAACGTTTTGTTGCGTTATGGAATTAAACAGATTTTTAAATTGATTGGAAATTGAAGTGGCTGATTTTTAAATGAGTTTGTACAGGAAACATGAAAGTGTGATTACCTGTGGTATTCAGCGGTTTAAAAAGTCAATTTGTTTGACTCTTAACGGAATCGAAAAGTGTTTGATAATCAAATTGAATTTAAATACAAACACTGATGTTATCAAAACACCGCATATTCGTTTTGATGAAATTGTTTTCTTTTTGGACATATCGGAAAGTCGCCAATAAGGTACCCCAGTCCACTTTTTGATTAATTTTTTTTTATCAATAAAACTTCCAACTTACATGCATATGTTTTATTGTTATTATTAGTTTTAATGGTTAAAATACAGGGTTTTCCAATAAGAGGTGTTATTTTGAATAGCCCGCTATTTCGGTAGATGTTACTTTTGAAGCTGTCATTTTTTGACATTTGACAAGTAGAAACTACGCCATTAATAAAAATGGAACGATACACGCTTCAACAACGTATTGAAATTATTAAAATTCACTTGAGTGAATCAAATGCAAATCATCTTGAGTGATGAGGCCCATTTCCACCTCGGTGGCTTCGTCAACAGGCAAAATTGTCGCATCTGGGGCTCAGAAAACCCAAGAGTTATTGTTGAAAAGCCTCTCTATCCTCAACGTGTGACTGTTAGGTGCGGTTTATGGCCCGGCGGAGTCATTGGACCTTACTTTTACGAAAATGAGGCTGGAGCAACAGTTACGGTGAATGGATTGCGCTATCGAGAGATGATTAATGATTTTTTATGGCCGGAATTGGATGGTATTGATCTGGACAACGTTTACTTTCAACAAGACGGCGCTTCGTGCCACACAAGCAACGAAACCAATGATCTTTTACGATTTAATATCAAAATAACACATCTTTTTGGAAAACCCTGTAGTTTTCATAGTTTTAATTTTTCGGGTCTTCCGAAAACGCACCAAATTAAAAACGTGACCTATGACGTCACCAGTCACCAATCTTCAAAAGAATAAGTTTTTTTTCAACTGGCGCTGTATTTTGTATGTACGTAGTCAAGAAGTTTTTCATTCTTAAGATTACCCGCTTTTGACATTAGGTAAAATCTCCTCACTATGGTTTTTTAAGGTCTAAATCAGCTCTGTTGATCTAAATGAATTTAATTTTTTTAATTTTTAAGCCATAATATTTTTCACTGGTTGTTCCTTTTTGAAGCTTACATGCGAATATTTTGTACTTTGTATACCAAGTAGGTTACAGTTTGTGCGCCGTATATATTTAATCCAGGCAAATTCTTTAGTCCCTGTTTTATGCTTATTTTGCACTTTTTGAACTTAGTCCATCCGCTCACGGGGCAACTGAAAAATAAGCAGTTGACAACTCGAGTTCCTATCCTGTGTATTTCAATGGCGGTTCACACACGGCTCAACCAATCGCTTGCAAATCGCCTGCGCGTTTTATTTGCCCATAGCAATGCCAGTTATCTAGAAATTTGCTATTTGTCCATGCCTCAAAAGATGTCAGATTACGTGAGCGATGAATGCTCTGCAGTTGATATTTCATTAAATAAAAGGGAGAACCCAAAATCTTCTTTTAGAGGATTCCGCCTTGCTGATAGTAATAATAAATAATGGCGGCTTCATCATCACTTGATTCTGCAGACAGACATTTTATAACGCAATATGATAGTGACAGGTGAAGTGTTCTTCTTCATTCTATGGTTAAACAAATTTAGATAAATTGTAAAATTACATACATATTTTGTTTGTTTAATAACAATACCGTTCAAATATTTAATTTCACACTAATTTCGGTTGTTGGTGCATGAGTGTGTGATTTGAAATTGTATTCCGGCGTAATGCGTAAACTTTAAATTTTCAAAATTCTATCGGATTAGTATAAATTGTACAAGACGAGCGATATAGAGGTACCAAGATTACTAACTAACTAACTAACCATCACGCCATTTCCCCGCAGGGGTAGTCAGAGAAGACGGACCGCCAAACAACTCGGTCTTGGCACACCATTATTGCCTCATTCACATTTATACATCGTCTCATAAATACTCTTCTATATTCTGACTCTTGACATGGCCGAACTCAAGTTTCTGATTCACATTTCCGTCACATACTCTCCTTAAACTCTTTTCGTGGTTCATTCCCTTTCATGCCAAAAGATACCAGATGGAAAGGTCAAAGGGTCTTCCCAAACCAGGCTCTCCCGATCCGGCACGCCACGCAGCTGATTGGCACTCGCATCCTGAACACAATTCACCCGATGAACCATGAGATGGGACCCCTGCTAAATCAGCCTTGTATTCTTTGCAGATCTCTAGATTTCTCACGCGATCATATATGGTTTTACCACACATACGCCCCAGAGATCTCACCTCTACAGCATTCAGTCCATAATTACTGCATTCATCAATATTTTTTTTTTTTTTAATTTTGACAGATTTACCTGTCAGGTTCAGATGAATTCAGATAAACACACTTTTATCAGAAAGTTTGAGCTTGAGAAGGATCAACTTTCCACGTAGAGGACGCTACATATATTAAAACACTGTATATAGCACGATTTACAGTTGCCATTTTATCATCCACTTCTATTAAATACTTCTGTTACATTATTTAGATCTCTCTAATTTGTCAATAAAAACTACAATTATATTACAACGAGAATCGTAAGATTTAATAATTATGCAGAGGCAGCTTCATACTTAAAAATTGGTTAATTGAGTGTACGAAAGAGTGTATCACACAGATGGTTTCTTCCTGTATAATTGATTAATTGAGTTTAAGAAATAGTGTATTACATAGATGAATTCTTCCTGTATAAATTAGTTAACAATAATATTCAATGCCTAGAATTTTGAATAAGATTCAATTTAATGTATCTGCACGCTCCACACGCTCTTCTGTCCTGTTCAAAGTAGATCAATGCAAAATAAACTATAAACGAAATTCTTGCTTGAACATACTGTGTAATAATTACGATAACGTTATAACAAAAGTGGATAGTTTCTTAACTAGAGATAGAGCTTAACAAATATAAAAGTCCATAAAAGGGTATATCTTTGATTTTTCATGAGCATTTCAATTGTTCATATTTATAATTCTGTAAGGATATGAATTTGTGTTATTTACATCCTATATTTTAATAGTTAGAAAAAATGACAACCATGACTATATGAATACACTTTTAAAAGTTTTATGAATTATTATTATCATGAGTGACTTTTTGTTGTTGTAGCTTTACATAATTCTCTATTGAACTTACTTAATTTTATTTCCTGATTTATATTTATTATAATTTGATATTATGTGTTAATATGACACCTTCAATTACACTAGAATAAGCTCCATAAAATAAGTGTTTTTCCTTACTTTTCACGAGCGATTTTTTGTTTTTTATATAAGTTTCTCATAATTTTTTTTATTATGTAGTTTTATTAGAGGTACAGTCAAAATACATGTACAAACTTTCGATTGATCGAAAATAAATAATAAAACAACAATATTTGTTTATGAAAAACAATAAGATTCACAATGCCTACAATTATACTACCAATCAAGACCACGCCTTAACACACCTTACATAGTTGTCCTTAGTTGGAATTTTCTTTTAAAATTGACTTTTATATTTTCTTGTAACTCGTAAAGTTCATTGTATTCATGTAATTGTTGTTTATCTCATATATGTCTTAAAAAATAGTTTATTCCCATTAATATTGTTTATTTTTATGAATTTTTCAGACTTACTTGTATTTCAATTTTTATCTTTATACCTATTCACATATCTATTGTACAATCAATGTTTATATCTATATGGGGCGTGTGGAATTGCACTAACCTCCCCACATTCTGGAATAAAAATTATTGTTATTATTATTATTGTATTCCGTGATTTTTAAAGGATCTGCGCTAGCATCAAACAGACAATACATGTGTTTAAAATTAAAATAAAAAAAAATATTAGAAAGAAAATCAGACAAAAACAGATAAATAGTCATATTAAAGAGTGACAGTGTTTTTTTACCGATTCCAGAGCTTTTAATAATTGATAAAAGTACCTAAATATTAAAAGATATCTATAATATATTTTAAATTTTTTCTTGTAGGTATACATAAGTGTGTGCCCGAAATACCAAGTTTAGGTACAGAGGTCCGATCATATTTGCTTTATGATATTATAATAAAACCGTTTTTATTTTATCTAAGCGCATTTTAATATTACATTAAAGGCACAGATCCATAAAGTTTCCCGGCGCCGAATATAATATGAAGTATTTTACCCGTGACTAAAGTGATTTCACTTACATTTATTTTTAATGGATTTTCCACCCGACACTGGATGTAAAAATAAAATAAAAAGCTACATCAAAAATCTCATCACACAAAAGTGTAAAGGGTGCTTAAGAAAATAATTCATAATATTCTTAAGGATTTTTTTACTAAACATTTAACTGATACCTATAAGGCACTTTAATACCTACACTGGTAAATTTTTAAATTTAAACCATCCATTTTAATTATTGCCCAGTAAAGCGTCCTTCGAGTGAAATAACACCTAACAGCCTAGTACAAATGATATGTTTTTATTATTCAGTTACCTTATTGTATTTGACGAAATTAATAAAAAAGCCAAACAATGTATTAATGTACCCACTTTACAATATCATTTATGTTTAGTTACCTTCACATTTTTGGAGAAAATGTAGTTATTTCAGCGTACAAGAAAGAGGAATTAAGCGTAGTTGTACGTAGTCAAATTACTCGTACATTATACTTTAAATATTATATATAACAATATAGGTTATTATTTTTTACTAAAAATGTACCCACCTACATGTGTAGTACTCAAGAAAATTCCGAGACCTCAAACTGAAATTCCATTTGTAACGATTTCTCAAAAATATTTAATTGACTAAGCATGGCGAAGTTACGTTTTAACTCCAGCATTTGGAAGTGCATCTGTCTGCAAATTTTGTTACGTCCAGGTTCCGGCTCAAGATTGAAGTGAAGTGAAATGACACTAAACTGCGCTATATAAATTCCATGTTATTATTATTATTATTATTATTAAGATGGTGGCATTGTTAGATACTAGCTTTTTTCCCGCCAGGTGGTTCCTACTACGAGCTGTTAAATTGGAATAATAAATATTATTATGGAATATCTACCGGCCTGAAAAAGATTCATTAAAAAAATTGTCATTCATATGGTGACATATTGTATAATTACTTATTTGAAATAAAAATATTTTACCCACGTAAAATATTTATGGATTATAATTAAGTAGCTACTTACAAATCTTATGATTCAGGAAGACATATAAGATAATATTTTTATAGACGCGAGGCTTAATGAAAACATTATGTAATAAATTATGGAATACGTATTGAAAATGTAACAAAAACGCGTACATTTTATGAAGTGGTGTCAAAGTCAAATGAGTTAATACGGTGTTTCAGACATACAGCGCTCTAGCAAAGGTACTAATTCAACTTTGCACACCTTTCATATAATATGTCAAAAAATGTCATTTTCCCAGCTAATTTTTGGTTTACGAACCCGCGCCGCTTGGTGTCGGGAAGCCCAATGTTCCGGTCCGCGTATTATGACATTATTGGATTGTAGCGTGTTTTGAAATTGGGCCCAAATAAGCGTTAAATGCCCCCGCTCTCCGGCTTGTAGCGTTCGCCATTTTATAATGCGATTTGGACCCGATCGCTGCGGGAAGCGGATGGTAGAACGGTGGCAGGGAGTGCGGGCGCCGAGCGTCGCTGCCCGCCGGCGGTCTCATTATCATCTGCGATGGTCGTTTTGTACCTCCACCCCGTCGTGGGCTCCTGGTAGCCCAAATTTGTCAGCGGTACAGTGTTGCCGGAAAATGCGTCCTTTTTAGTAATTTTTCATTTTTCTTGTCAATATTGGCCTAGGATGAAGTAAAAAAAACGGTTCAATAATTGACAAAACAGAACATCAAATAAAAGTGTGACAGTTCGAGCTACATGATATAGATGGCTCTAGTGTAGATAAATCTTATTAAATAGTTATCCGATAGATGTCGGTAGTATAGAGGGTCGCCCCTCCTTAGTAGGTAGGTACCAAGATTTTGATAACTTAGTAGAGAAGACGTTAGCTTCCAGGCCGTCGATTTTAAGAGTTTTTAGGCTAAATAAGTGTTTTGTTGTAAATGAGATGTATTTATTGTAAATCATGCACCGAAGTTTAATCAGTTTAATATAATGTCTACCTAACAAATGTGATTACCAAGGTACTTCTTAATTTACAAAAATTAAAACAATGGAGGAAGTTATATTAGAAAAGCCGAAAAATAACTAAGAGTACTTGATAGAAATTCAGAGTCAATCAGAAACTCAATATCATTTTATTTGCCAATAAAACTTAAATTTTCTAGGTAATTGATTCAAAAAGTTTTTTTATTTTTCTTCTTATAATACAGACACTTATTAAAAGTTAATTTAAATAGTTTTTCATTTAAAATTATTTAGTTTCTTTCAATTTTGCAAGCAAACTTCAGATTTGTTTTTTATGATTTATACATTTAATTTAGAGAAAGGTAAAGGTATTGCATTATGTATATGACCTACGACTGCCATGATATGGACATGAGCTTAGTATGCATGGTGATCGATAGAGCTCAAATAAAATGTAACATGTGAAAAATAGATTTTATAAAAAGTCGATACATAATTTCATGGTTTTTATCACAATACACAAAAATAAAAATAGGATATTTTTTCAAAATAAAATCCCTAAATGTGTTTTTATTATAGTTCATCTATTCCCAAGGTGCCTTGTTGGTTTTGGGCCGATGTTATGATATTGTGTAGGTTTTTATTGCTTCTGTTTTCAAGCAAACATGTCAAAGAAATATTTATTTATGAATATAATTTGACATGTCGTACACTGTACACTGGACAAATATCCGAATCGTTCCATTAAGCGCAATACCTGTAACACTGTTATGTGCGGAGTAAGCATCCAGCGTACAGTGAGTCAATTAGTTATGCGATAGTGGCGGCTCTAAATATCTGCATCGCAATGCATTCCCGATTGACCTATACATAACATCGGATTTCTATATGATTTTTGAAAATCTTTTAAAAACATATTATTTTTACATATTTGTAAAAAGCATTAGTGGCTCGCCATAATTTACAATATAATAATAATTATTATTTATTGGATAATTTGTATAGCGCCGTTTTTTGAGATATCACCTCAGGGGCGCTTTACAGTTGATGCAGGTATTACAGAAAATATAAATATTACAAAAATAGAGTGAAGTTAAGTTAAGTAAAATGAAGTATAGGAACAGGTGACACGAAGATAGAAGATGGGGACTCTGTAGCAAGAATCCTAGGTGGTGAAGAAACTGGGTCAGCTGCTGCAGCGAAAGAGTCCACCGCGTCCACCAACAGTGCCAGCACGAGGTTCGTCATCCGTCCAGGTGTGTCTGCTGCTAATAAAGCGCAGACACACTATCCTCTCACAGATACCAGACCTTGGGAGCATCGCTGTGACGTTCTACGAAGATAGAAGATGGAGACTCTGCAGCAAGAATTCTAGGTGGTGAAGGAACTGGACCAGCTGCTGCAGTAAGAGAGTCCACTGCGTCCAACAACAGCGTCCAGGTATGTATCTGCTGCTAATAAAGCGCTGACACCTCACATATATAAGAGACCCTGGCAGCACCGCTGTGACGTTCGGCAAGTCCATAATTTATCTCAATGTAATCCTGTTCCTGGTAATTGTTGAAGTGGTGAATTCTGCCCGCAATAAAAAGCGACGGTCGGGATAGACACGTAGATATCTACGTTTATATTGTATATTATTTTTAATTTTAAGAATTCTACCAAATTGTGTCCCTGTGAAGGTATGTACCTATATAGCAGTGGCGTGCATTGATATATGACCGAAGAGTGCAGTTTTTCATGTTCGGGTATTAATTGTGTTATGAATGTTGCCAATTTATTATCATCTTCCGCTGAATGTTGTGACCAACTGCATATAATAATGTAGAAGTTACTTAGCAAGTTCATGGAAAAAAACATTTCGTTCATATATGCATTTATTAAATTTTCTTTAATTTCTTTTTATGGTTAGTTTTTCTTTGTGTGCTGTTTTTCAGTCATTATGAACAGCAAGTCACTGGTATGTAGGAATATAGGTACGAATCGGGAGAACATTAATTTTGTATCAGAAATATCTAGAAATCAGGCTTTTCATTATAATTTTTTAAAAATACCTAAGAAACATCTCATTCTTATAAAAAACCGTATTAAAATGTACTCCTTCACACCGCAATATTAATAATTTTTTTTCAGAAATTTAATTTAATAATTTAATCTAATGCAGTGTTGAAAGCCTTGTGTTGAAGAATATTTAAATTATACTTAAACAATTATATCAGTTGTAGCATTTATAAGTATAATAGAAATAATTTATAAACTGTTCGTTCATAGAAAACGGTAATTTTTTTTAATATATTTTATTAAATAAGTATTGTAAAATGTAATGATAATATAATATATTGTAAATGTGTAAAATCAATTTACAGAGTATAATCAATACTGCTAACAAAGATAATTCATACAATTAGTACAATTAGTTTTCACTGTTTTTGATTTTTTAATGTTCCTCTTCTATAGAAGCTGGCGCTTGTGTCTAGAAGAGTGGTGAGCATCAATATTAAGAATATTTTGTGTTTGTAATTATGAATATTAATATTGGATTGAATCACCGGTACAGTATTGTATTTGTGTGATTTTCTGCGAAGAATTGGGTTTTTATACGGAAAAACCTATTTATTCGTATCGAAATTACGTATTTACTGGCGCAAACAAACAATTCATATTACAGCATGACTTTACAAAAGAGTTTTCCCATTTTTTTTTTCACCGCCATCTATGATAGAGCAGATTATGAATTATTTTAAGTGTACCTTTAAGGTTAAACGCAACTTACGTTATAATCTACGCATTCTTAGATGGCGTTAATTAAATTATTTTTTTTTTAATACACTCTTTGAAAGTTATGCTTTAAAATATTAAAACGAATTATTTGTTGGGACCCGTATTTACTCAATATTTATGCGAATAAATAGTTTTGGCCGTATAAAAACTCAATTTTTTCGAGAAAGGCATAAACATACAATATCGTATCGATAATTATATCTAATAAAACCCACAAAACTTTTGATTCATATTCTAACTGTATGTACGGGCGCAAAAAATAATATGTCTTAATATTGTAAAGCAATACCTTTGAAAAATCGTATTTTAATAAAATAAATTAATTAAAAGCAAAGCAAAGCAAAAGTATACGAACACGTGGCATATAACAAGCCTCGCGTTTAACCTTAAACGCCACATTTATATTTTACGTACCCGGCTAGTTAATGTACTTAGGTAAAAAAGAAGTAGGTACATATTATCATCTACACAGTAAATAGACCAATAGAATTTTTTTGGTACGGCAACGTTATTTCTCACAAAATACACAAAAATATTTTAGAGTGTCGCTTGAAAGAAACTAAGACGTGTATATTTTGGCATTTCCGGCTCCGCTAGAATGGCATACCGGATATTCGATGGTCCTCCTCTATTTCCCATCCTCTCTCTCCCGCCCCCCTCCCCTTCGAGATAATCCCGAATCCACCCCTTCAAGGATCAGTAAACCCCAAGTGGACAAATCCTCCTTTTACAGTTTATCATAAACAGCCGCTTTGTTGAATTTGTTTTGTGTCTGCTTTGTAGGCACTTTGCGGAAAATTATCCTAATTTTGAGAAGCTTATCAATTTAAACGTAATAATTTCGCGTTTTGCATTTGAACGTAATTTTTCTTTTCCTTATGTACTGTAAGATTATAACATTTGTAGGATATGTAATAAATATGTTGTTTACATCATTAAACAATTGTAAATTATTCTGATGAAATAGAAATTAAATGCAGAAAAAGTCTGACAACTTTCATGACACCGTAGCTCATGCACAGATTTTAACTTTATAGCTTTGATAACACTTTGTTAAATGAGACCAAACGAATCTCCAGAATCATTAATAATCCTCTGCCATGTAAAGATAAAACGCAATTAAAGTTAACTTCTCATTCCTTTATCCCACGTGACTTAATAAAAACAAAACAAAATAGTTCTCAATTCCACAAAGATAGAACGTAAAAACAACACGGAAACAAGAAAACACACTAAAAAAATAATAGTAATACTGTTGATAAAGCTCGCATGTGAAACGTGTCGGCTCCGTGCGATCGACTTCGTATTTCCACCGAGCGGGATGTATTTATTTATTCAATAAAAAAGCCTCTTTCAAAGTAGGTTCCGTTCTTTATGTAAGCATAAAGCTTACGAATTGGTGGGAAGCGCGGATGTTGCGCATGCATTCGTGATGTATCTTTTTTTCCGAGCTTTTGTCGCCCGCAGACCGGAGCTTTCATGGAAGATTTTGTTTTCGAGTGTGAGAATGTGTGCAATTGAATTTGCGGCAGTGGGATTTTGTCAGTGCGCACATTTTAAGTCTCTTGGTGCGGGATTAATTATTTTGTAGTTTTGCCTTCACTGAAGCAATACCTATATTCTTTGAATGATCAAACGTATGGCGCCATGTTATCGGATTGTCTAATAGGGTGTGTTGATACGTTTGTTTTCATTTCCCTATTCCTTGGACACTTGTATGGCCAGTGGCCAGTCGATGGCTATTATAGAGTCGCAAATTAAAATGTCTCCTTAAAAATCCATGAGAACTGTTAGTTAAGGAAATCACTGCATCTCATAAAAGTGCAGTTCTGGTGACTTGTCGCAGACTGCAGTCAACAATATGAATATTGTTTTGGTGATAGCTGATCTCCGATAAGGGATGGCACCAAGAGAAGAAAAATAATGCACAAGTTTAATGAGACGCACGTTAATAACCTGAAATTGAACAATATGTAGGTAATTTAATATATTTATTAAATACTAATGACTTTAAAAAAATCTCGTCATTCTCATTACGTTGTTTTGATTTATTACATTCTAAATAAAATTTAAATATTTATTTAACCTCATCTACGTATGTAGATACATATTTTTAATTTGTCGTGATTAGTATTTCTTAGAAACTAGATAATTTTTTAATATATTTTCTTTTTCGACATGTGGCTTTTCAATTTTATCATTTACATTTTCAGTATTTTCGTCAAATTGAAATTCATTGGTTGATAAAACCAAGGAAACACTCAAAATGGCAAAATGGTGTTTTCTCTATATTTTTGTTCAGTTGTTTTTTTAATGATTTTTTTTACATATGTCTTACAAAACTGAGTAGTATTCAGTTTGATTGTAATCTACTTTATACATTCATTTGTTTGTACAATAGGTATTACCAGTAAGCTTTTTTATAATTCTAAGTTTACAGATTTACTCTGTACGTATTGCCGTATGAAATTAAAATTATGTTTATGTATAGTCACTAAAATTTTACGTGATACATATCGTAGTATTTGCGTTTTTTTCTAACGACTGTTTTCCATGGTATGGAATAATAATATATCTTTCTCTAAAATATTTATATCTCTAAGTTTATATTCAATTACCTATTATATATATCTAAATATGTATAAACACTTATTTTTCCATAAATATGTTTTCTTTTTTTCATCTCTTTTTTTTCTCTTTCTTATTTCTTATGTTTTATTACACCTATTATAATATGTTGTTTTACAACCGTCTATTTCCTACATATTAATATTGTAAGTAAGTTTGTATATTTTATTTTGTATTTATTTAATTATTTTTTTGTTTTACAACATATATTATAATAAAACAAATAAAAAACTTTACAACATACTATTTGTGTACATCTTAACATTGTAATTTAAAGCATTATGACATAATATTGGCACGAGCCTAGTATGGTGGTTGTAAAGAACACAAAAAATTGTAATCACTTAAAGTTTATGAATAAAGAAACACAAACAAAAAATTATAATAATAATAGTATAACATATATATAGCGCAGTTTTGTGTTATTTCACTTCAGTGCGCTTTACTAACTTAACTTAAGAATAATTCAGCATTCGATGGTCATGTTCTGAAAATTACTCCTACAGTGACCATTTTTCAATACAGATGACAAAAAAATAAAAGCACCGGACAATTTTTTAATTTTTTCTTCTTTATTCTGTGAAATGGTTAGTAAAATTATTAGTAACGCTTATACCACCAAGCTGGGCGCATCCCCGTCTTGTGGTGGTTGATTATATATACAGTAATAACCATTGATGGAATTTAGTCTATGATAATAACAATAATAACTAACATGACTATACACACAAAGCGAAAATAAGAGAACAAATAATTAATAACAACAAAAGTGCCATAGCACATGACAAAACAAGAACATAAAACTTAAACATAATATAAAATAGTAAGCAGTTTGTGCTCAGAAATGAGAACATTGTACATTCATATATACATATGTATCTGTTGATAGATGCGTCTTTTTATGTCTTTTTAATGCGTTAAACATTTTCAGAATTTTATGCCTCTTGGATCTATCTCTGTATACATTTTGTGATTTATTAATTATAAATGACAAAATTTCTTGATGGATCTTTCTACAATATGTCGAATGTAAATTTTCACCCCTTTGAAGGTCAATGGTCACATTTATGGGGAAGCACAAAGGAGGGCGGAAGGCGCGGCTCTATGGAAAGGTGTAATAGCTATTGTGGTCGGTTCTCAGCAGTACATTTAAATAAAGCCCACATACTAGCTATGCATTACATCAGTACAGATCATGCGGCACAGGCTCTGCTCAATGTTATAAACACTCTGTCTTGGTCGTTAAATCTTCCGTCCCTTTCACCAAGGGACCTCTTTAAATGTCTCTTTTATACCAATTTATTAAAATACATGATGGATTCAGGTTGTACTTCCTGAACGTTATACTTCCTGATTTTCAAACCCTTCTGTTTTTTCTGAATTCAAAATATAACCGTTATGTTCCGACTTGCATGAACTTTGATGTAAATATTTTAAATTTATTACATAATTATTAACGCCTCGGGTTCATATAAATAAAATAGTATGTATCATATTAGTTACACAATTTGTCAAATTAGAGATTAATTTTCAAATATACCTTATTGTAGCTTTTAAACGATAGAGAAAGTTTAGTGTTTCTTCGTTCTAAAACTGTTATATTTATATTTGACCATAAGCGAAAGGAAGATGTAACGAGTTTTATGAGGACGTGACAGTTATTTACATACATGTATAGCACACCGTTGCAACGTGACTAAACTGATTTTGATTTTTCGTGACAACTACAGCACTACGTGGCCCGAGTGGTTAATACAACGCACACTAGCCATCACATCCCTAGCTAAATACACTTAAAACATGTTTTATCAGCTATATTATAATATGAAGGTACATTCTCGAATTGAGTAGGCTTAATAAAATGTGGTAAATAACCAAATAAAGCAAAGAAATCAATATATTTTGACATTCTCTCCTCTCTCTCTTTGCGGCTTAAGTTTATGAAAAGATACAATTTCGTTTAGTCGCGCCTTGCAAAAAAATCACCCTTTATTGTCAATTCATGTGTGCCGCAGAGAGTACGTATTGAAGAGTGTCTTCATACGATCGTCTCATACAAAACGGGATATTTAGATGAGGCATTTATTTGGGAACATAAAGAGCCTATAAAGCTTTTTATGCTGCGATTTATTTGGTATTATGCGGAATTGATATGGCGCTTTGTCAAAAGCCTTTGAGTGGTGAGCCTCCGAGGGACGTTTCCCCAAAGGTATGCGATAAAGATGTCGTCTTAAGGCTTTTCTGTACAATATAATGTCACAGTAAAGTTACCATTGTCGAATTGAATTTCTTGCCGAGATTGGAGAGAACATAATCTATTGACAACGCTATTTTGATGAGGATGGAAAAATATTCTCGGTCTCGCGGTTAATGGTGGGTTTATTCCAAATCTATTCGGAGGGAATGGCGCTTCTGTAATATTTTAATAAGTCATCAATAACATTTATCATAAGTTTCATACTTCCCCGACCTTCTTCCAGATTTCGAAAATAGGAAGAGACGTTCTACTTGTATTCTTGATTGCATTCGCAACTTCAAAATCTCATCAATTATTTTAATAGAATTGTACCAAAAACCTTGAAAACTCACCATGAGTTTCGGAGGTATTTAGGTACAGATTTTAATGATTTGATCGACAATACAACATGTTGTGGTGACGTCTCCGAGTGTGATATTCCGGCGCAAATAGGTAGATTTGTATCAGAATCTCATTGTTGATACATAGCCGTTGATTGAATTGAAAAAATATATATAACGCAAAATATCTACGCGTTTCTAGTAAACGTAAGTTAATCATACCTAGAATTTAGTGAGATGGATGTAAATAGGGAGGCGCAAAAATAGAAAAACGCTTAAGAATTTTTGATAAACAAAATGAACACAAATTAATGACATAAACTTTACTTGCGCACGCCGGGCTTTTACCCACGATCCCGGATTCATAGTCGAGAGTCTTATTCCTCCACCACGGAGGCCGGCAAATTCCTACATTCATATTTTATAACCGTGCAAAATCCCGTTTACAATGCACAAACTTAGATTCGAGTGCATTTCGTTTGAGGTGCAACGAAAATTAGATATGTAGATATTGTATTTGGCGATTGTGGCGATGAACTTCAACCCTATGTCCTGTATACAGTGTTCCACGAATGATCCCCTACCACCCCATCCCCTCCCACAAGCTGAATCCTTCGAGTCCAGTGTCCGTTGATTGGTAATTTAATTATGTTGCTTTCTTTTCATCTGACCGCCGAGCACCGCCGCGCGCTACCCCAGACAGCCAGCTCTTCCGTGGAGTTTGTCTGTCGACTATACACAGACACCTACCTACACATACAGACAGTAGACAGTACTGTTTACACCGGTCATCCGACATTGTGCGTGGGGAACAAATACAACAATAATTAAGGCGATGCCATACGTAGTAATGCAAAATCATGTGTTTTTGGTTTGAAAATTTGGTCGCCTGGAAATGATTCAGATGCTTTAATTAAATACTGCGAGTAGAATACATCTTGGTCTTTGAAATAATAAAGATAAAGAAGAAATAATCGAGTATTTTTTAGGTAAGTCTTTTTATAAGCCCTGAAAAAAATAATGTATAAGGCTAAATAAGGAGTTGGCGAAACACGGCATAACACCCCAAAAACAAATAACAAAAATACTTTTGGCCGTGAAAATCTTAAATCATAATGTATAAGGCCTATGAAAACTGCTTTAAAGTTCAAAATCTCCTACTTACGAACCCATTTTCGGTTATGATTTTATTGTATAATGTGGCAAATTAAGTTATTTATAAAATTATGGAAAAAAAAATAAATATTTATGCCTGAACATCCACAAAATAAAATAAAAGGCACTTTTTGGCCATGTTTTTTTCTCGCATAAATCAAAACAGGCGGATGGTGTTAAGCGGGAATTTAAACCTTATCGCCATTTACGTAAGGGTTATTATTGATAGCGGCTCAATTTAAAAATTACACGACGTAGTGCATCGCCTTAATACTGTTTTTCTCATTTAATTAAAAACAAAATAATATCTTTTTCTTTTTGCAGGTACTTCTTTAGTGGAGTTTGAGACTCAATTTGTACTGTACCAAGACAATTGTCACTTATTCTTCTTTATAAACCAATTCCACTCATTTTCTATGCCAATTTCAATAATTTTCTAAAGTTGTCACTTATTGCTGTGCAAAAGACGGCCGGCATAGTCCAGTGGTAACGCATTGGACTGCCATTCCGAAGGTCGCGGGTTCGAACCCGGCGTGCGCAAATAAATTTTATTTGATTAATTTGTGTTATTTCACAATTAATTAATTAAAATAATATATAGTATATTTGCGGCACGTTCCAGAGTGGAAGATACTACCAGTATCGCCCTGGTGTAAGACCACCATTCAGAATTGAAACGTTGCTCCAAATGGCTTTAGCCGTGTTTAGTGACTAGATCTGAATAGCCAGGTACTTCCCCACCTTCCTCTCTCTCCCTTCCCCACTTACCTTCAGCCTCATAACATCCCCCAATTGGGGATGCCATAGTCTCACTGGCTCCAGACGGGAGCAGTTGGGACTCTAGTGAGGTATTCACTATAAAAAAAAAAAAAAAATAAAAAAAAAAACAATTCATTCCTTCGATTGTTTGCTGATTACATTTGATGATTACATTTGTAACTTACTATTCTGTGGACAGTCCATAACATTAATACTCTACTAACGCCATTGTCACTTATTTCCTTACAATCTAAACAGCTCATTCCTTTAATACCCTTCTAACAACATCATCATTCAATCCTATGCAAATAACTATCAAATAACCCATTCAATCGATTCTTTGCTAATACAATTGTAACTTATTCCTCCGTAAACAGTCCATTCCGTTAACCCCTCAAGCGTTTAGGGTTATATATGACCAGGCGTCCATATTTTATAAAAGTATTTTATCTTTTTTTCTATCATGCGGAAATAAGTTATTTTCTGTAGTTAGAAAGATGAATAATAATTCTTTCCAGTTAACTCACATGGATGCCATTACTGGATGCCATTAACAATATCCTAAAAAAGCCGAAATCAATTTTATTATTATTTTTATTTCTTGCTAGCAATCCCGATGAGTTACAAAACTCATTTTAGGATGAGAGGAGAATTAATAATTCAATTTGCTATCGTAACAATCGGTTTAAAAATGATTTCTTATCTTTTATTTTATGAACGAGATAAAAGTAAAGTTACAGTTTTCTTACAAATTCCCCAAACAAAATGAATGTGTTTTCGAAATACCAAGTTTTGCCAATTTTTCTACGATTAGAGTAAACATTTTTCACGTTTGATATTAAAATTTTATTATTTAGAAATAGTAATGTTTAAAATGAGATGTATGTAGCACATTTGAAATACACAGAAAACATTGTAAGCTGGACTAAAGTACTGAAGGGTTAATACTCTACTAACACAATTGCCACTTATTGCTCTGCAAATAACCCATTCCATTGATACTTGCTTAACGCAATTGTCAACTTCCACTTCTCTACTATCGACTGGCGACTGGCGAATGGCGACTGAATGTCTCACAGCGGAGGCGGAAATTCCTTCGTTTTATTTGGGTCTCAATACACTTTCATAGGAAATAACTTTACTTAGGCCCATTCTTCCCCAATAAGGAAAAGCGATATCTCTCTAAGTCTTCGATTTTTCTTTACGTCCCATCAAGTTTTCGTGCTGTATTTACGGAGAATAGAGAAAAATACTTTGGAATTCTCTTATTATGTCTTCTTAACCGAATATTTGTCTTTTTATATAGCTTGGAATAAATTCGGTTTTGATTTAGAAAATATTCTTTTAGAAAAGTATCCGAATTTATTTATTAATTTATTGTTTTAGTGTTCATTCTACAGAGCTCTGTTTGATTCTACTAAGATTAATTTTATTATTGTTTATTGTCGGCTTAGAAACAAATAAATACCGACGGAAATAAATTAAAACATAAAGTATGAACTAAAGGTTCCGGATTCGAGTCCCAGTTGCAACCGTTACCTTTTTATTTAAGGTGTCTTATTTTATTTTCATGTTTTCATTAGTTAATAGATAATATCGATAAAATATAGCATTACACTGCAAATGTTATTGGTTGTTCAATTTTGTGTGTTCTTTAGCTAATTTCTAAAGCTTTTATAATGCTATCACTATTTGTTACCTAGGAGTATAAAACTAGTCAAAAAATAAATGAAAATTTTATGAACTTACCAGGGTACCAAAAGAAGAGATGGTGAATTTTTGCCTGTGAGTAATTTTCACCAGGGTAGGACTAGACCATTTTATTTAAATAAATATATTTCCAGAAGAGGTTTTTTTTAAACCGTATTTTATTTGCGTTATTGAAATGCGCAATTACGAAATTACTTGAAAATTAAATTAAAGACACGCCCTCTAAAGTTTCACAGTGAAATCTCTCGATATTTTTTGACCTCTAGTCTACATTGTCCTTGATCTAAAAAATATTTTTGTTCTTCTTTCATTATTCACTGACAGAATTCATTTAGTCTTATACCACCCAAGAGGTAAAATTCATTGCTCAGAAAAAGTTTTTCATTTTGGCGATTGTAACTAATTTTTAAAAGGCAAACATTCAATTGAAAGTTTCACTTGCTAGTTAGGTATATTATTATTATGCTTTTACCAAATGTTTTATTAATTCACAAAATAAATGTATTTTTTGATTCCTTAATCACGTTTGTTGTTCATTTATGTATTGTATCTACGATACGTATGTATTAGATAATCGACAAAAAAATTCAATATAATTATTTAAATACAACATTTGGGCAAAAAGCTTCCTATACTATGGTAATAAACTCTAAAGCAAAATCCCACTCTAATTCAAAACAAACAACAATATTTTAACATTTACATCTAAAATAAAAATCTGGATAACATAACATAACATAGGGATATCAGAAATAGATAATATACTGTCACGAAATACAGACTGAAACCGAAACCATCCAACTGAACCAAAAAACTCCTAATAAGAACACCATTTAATACAGTTATAATTGCTTTATATTATCCGTACTACTACATTTTAATAATATGTAGGTAAATAACATCCTCAGCGCGGGAGATCCAAGTGAAGATTTAATTTTCTCTAAATGTTAAAAAAGGAAGATAATAAAACACGTAGGTATTATTATTAACCATCGATTGTGATTAACTTCATTATTTCTAACTCGAATAAATAAAAAAAATATTGTTTACTGTGTGTGGGTAATGCAATTATCATAACTAAAAAATATATATTCTAATTTTTTAAATATATTTTTTACTCGCTATAAAACAACGTTTTTTTTGGTAGTGAAGATTTTTTTACTTTGATGGGGCAAACAGGAGATGTGATAATGAAGCATCTTTGGTTTTTGGAGCCGCTGTGTGTAAAGTGAAGAAGTTATTTTTATTAAATTTATATAAAAATATTTTAATATTCATATAGTTATTTCTGAAGTATTTTAATATATCCATCAAAGAGCATTTTGAATGTTGAATCTATTAACGGATTGACAGTTTGTGATGTTTTGGACATCCACAAAAATAAACGATAAATAATAAAATAACGTGCTCTAAAAAATTTTTTGTTTAAACAACGACGGAAGATTTATTGACAGACAGGCCTTGAGTAAACAGATTCCCACGGGAAAGGAGAGACCGGAGGACAGTCAGGTTTGGAACTTGAGTGCGTTGACAGCTCCATGAAATCTATACAAATGAGAAGTGTTGTGTGAAATTGCAGTGAATTAGTGGATTCAGATGGTGTTAATAGTATTGTGGAATTTTGAACTAAAGTGAAATATTATTGAACCGGTTTTGTGCGAAGTGAAAGTGGTTGGACTCAGTGAGAAAACAATTAATAATAATGACAATAATAATAATTGGATAATTTGTAGAGCGCCGTTTTGTAAAAACCCACCTCAGGGGCGCCAGGTGTTGTGCAATCGCGATTGTGTTATAAAGTTGTGTTGATTTGAACGTGATTTCGTATACAGTTCGAACTAGATTGCTTGTCTTAAAAACATGAAAATAATAAAAATATTGATTGCGTTTTAAAATAGAGTGAATGTACTTAAAGACAGGAAGTGTTTAATCGGGCTAAGTTATTGATTTGGCGAGATGGCATTCTATCCACGGAGACCGAAAACCAGAGAATCAAATAGATTATTAACTGTGGGTTCGAATCCTAACAGATTAGGGAGGTACAATTTTATTTACAGGAATATTTAATTACCCTTTTATAAGCGTAGGGAGGAGGTCGAAAATTAAAGTGATTTAGCTATATAGTGTAACCAGGTAAGTTTCACACGAGGATTTGGAGGTGACTAACAGGGTGAGTTTTTTTTATATTATTTATTAAATTTCAGAGGACCTTTTTAATAATAGGATACAACCGAGGTACAGGAATCGAGTTTGCAACGCCTGCAACCCAAATAATCTTCCCATGAGAAGGGATACGCTAGACGCATTGTCAATCAGCTGTGAGCGAGAGACGAGTCAACGACCTTTTCATATATAGGCCGAGAGGCGCGGAGTACAGTCAGTCAAAGGGGAAGTTTTGCTAGCGTATGCCGTCCCAAATTGAAAGCGATCGGATGCGACCAGACGGAACAAAATGAAAACTTTTCTTCTGTTATTTGACTTTCTAATTTAATACTTTTCATCTATTATTTGACTTTCTAAGTTACGAATTGGGATGCACAAAAACAAATCTAAAGTCGAAAGAGGGAGATGGTAATCTCCGAAATAAAACTACCAACCGAACAACTTTTCTCAACAGGTATCTTTCGAGAGGTAGGCAGCCTCTTTAAATTAAATGCAAAAAATCAAACCAATTATCCGTTTATACCTTACCTGAGAGGATAGGTATTCAGTAGAAGTTACCCATACCTAATACACGAGGATGCTAGTAACCTCATAAAATAAATACTGGAACCAAATATTAAAATACAGACAGTCCTCATCCCAAATTTGGCATATCGAGTAGACCTTACATATATCTCACATGATAATTGGCTGAATGGGTAGGCACACAACCTATCGTTAATAAGCAGGCAGAATGTCGACAAGATCGTCGTGTGTTATATGTGTATTGACCTAGAAAGGGATGTAAATCCCCGACGGCGTGGGAGTTACAACGTTTTCTGGAGGTGGCACGTAACTTAGGACCTTGCGTGTCACATTTTCGCGACTAGATTCGTGATAAAGGGATGTTATGGTTTTCCCCTTCTACACTCAGTAAAGTAGTTTATCCTGGAGGTGTTTGAGATTGGGGCAATTCTGAAATTGGTGAAGAGACCTGGTTTTCTTTATTCTGGCGTGAAGGTTGCCGATTTGGAACAAGGGGAGACCCGGCCGGTTGTGATATCCAGACACGCAGATATCGATCGCCTTGCTCAAATTATCATCCATCAGTTTTGTTTGGTAAGCGGAGGAGCCAATCTTAACTTGAAAAAAAATTCATTTCCTTTCCTCTCCTTCTCCTCCCAAAATATATACATGGATGGCGCCGACAACTAACACCATAAATTTATCGTATGTCTATCACATATATAAAATCTAACACTTTATTATATTCACATTACCCTACGATAGGTAGAATCGAGTAGCTAGGGGGGGGTGAGCAGGCGACTTAGAAGATAAGGTTTATGAAATGGTTTTGAAAAACAGCGGTAATGGATTCAACCCACTCTATCTCAAAAGAACCAAGGGATACCACACAAAACATAAATAACTAGGTTTCTAAACCGAGAAACAAAAACCCAACACAACGTTCGGTGAAGCCTTTTTATACTGAACCGTCACGTGAAATGAGTACGTTCAAGGTCGTACGTCACGTAGACAAACTAGGATGTACACACTTGAAGGGGTGTGTAATAAAGAAAAGACGGCAGGGAGGACCTTCCTACCCCGGATATATATATAACCAAAGCCTTATGGAAAAGATTGAAGTAGAAAGGGCAGATCATTACATCTGGTGCCGTGACCAGGAGAGATAGATATACAAGCTGGTTTGAATTCATTACTGTTGTTGAAAAAAAAAAAATGGATTTCATAAACCTTATTAATTCACATTAACAGCAAAAGAAATGGTACCTATCGTCAAAAATGATAACAGAGACATCGTACTTCAAAGGCAAAATAGAATAAACAGACAGACCCGGAAAACATTGAATTCATTGTGACGACAAAAAACATCTAAAATGTTCATAAACAACGAAGCCAAAGGATAAACAAACATCGAAATCGGATTAATTATAACACAAGAATAAGATAGCTGGGACAAATCTAAAATAAACATTGCATTCAGATATCGTGAAGTATATGGCATATTTTATACCGTTGATATTTGAATAAATGTAAACAATTATTGTTTATTCCAGATCTAAAAGGCAGAGAATGTTTAAGACATAAATAATAAAAGACAGACAAAACCATCGGATCACCGCCGAGGACACAAAATAAAAACAAATCAACATGAAAATAAATAACACTCGAACATAATACAAATAACGTATTGAGGTGAAACAACACTGTTTAAACAAATAACTCAGAGTTTAAAAATAAACAAGTGTGACATGACATATTGAATTTCTACCCATAGAGACACAAAACACTTGAAAAAGCTGAGGGCGGAAAAAAAACTCACCAGTAGAACAAGCCGATAATCACGGGAACCAAAAAAATAAACAGATGCTAGGTTAGAAACGAAGAACAGGGGCGCTCAACATTTTGGAAGAATTAAAATAAAATTTAAAATAAAAATAAAAAATAAATACAGAGGTATTCGAGAAACGTAAATTACCTATAGTTATTTCTAATCCCATCGACTAACACGAGGAAGCGAGATTACCCGTTGGGCTTAGAACTAAAGGGAGGCTGTGATGTTTTGGACATCCACAAAAATAAACGATAAATAATAAAATAACGTGCTCTAAAAAATTTTTTGTTTAAACAACGACGGAAGATTTATTGACAGACAGGCCTTGAGTAAACAGATTCCCACGGGAAAGGAGAGACCGGAGGACAGTCAGGTTTGGAACTTGAGTGCGTTGACAGCTCCATGAAATCTATACAAATGAGAAGTGTTGTGTGAAATTGCAGTGAATTAGTGGATTCAGATGGTGTTAATAGTATTGTGGAATTTTGAACTAAAGTGAAATATTATTGAACCGGTTTTGTGCGAAGTGAAAGTGGTTGGACTCAGTGAGAAAACAATTAATAATAATGACAATAATAATAATTGGATAATTTGTAGAGCGCCGTTTTGTAAAAACCCACCTCAGGGGCGCCAGGTGTTGTGCAATCGCGATTGTGTTATAAAGTTGTGTTGATTTGAACGTGATTTCGTATACAGTTCGAACTAGATTGCTTGTCTTAAAAACATGAAAATAATAAAAATATTGATTGCGTTTTAAAATAGAGTGAATGTACTTAAAGACAGGAAGTGTTTAATCGGGCTAAGTTATTGATTTGGCGAGATGGCATTCTATCCACGGAGACCGAAAACCAGAGAATCAAATAGATTATTAACTGTGGGTTCGAATCCTAACAGATTAGGGAGGTACAATTTTATTTACAGGAATATTTAATTACCCTTTTATAAGCGTAGGGAGGAGGTCGAAAATTAAAGTGATTTAGCTATATAGTGTAACCAGGTAAGTTTCACACGAGGATTTGGAGGTGACTAACAGGGTGAGTTTTTTTTATATTATTTATTAAATTTCAGAGGACCTTTTTAATAATAGGATACAACCGAGGTACAGGAATCGAGTTTGCAACGCCTGCAACCCAAATAATCTTCCCATGAGAAGGGATACGCTAGACGCATTGTCAATCAGCTGTGAGCGAGAGACGAGTCAACGACCTTTTCATATATAGGCCGAGAGGCGCGGAGTACAGTCAGTCAAAGGGGAAGTTTTGCTAGCGTATGCCGTCCCAAATTGAAAGCGATCGGATGCGACCAGACGGAACAAAATGAAAACTTTTCTTCTGTTATTTGACTTTCTAATTTAATACTTTTCATCTATTATTTGACTTTCTAAGTTACGAATTGGGATGCACAAAAACAAATCTAAAGTCGAAAGAGGGAGATGGTAATCTCCGAAATAAAACTACCAACCGAACAACTTTTCTCAACAGGTATCTTTCGAGAGGTAGGCAGCCTCTTTAAATTAAATGCAAAAAATCAAACCAATTATCCGTTTATACCTTACCTGAGAGGATAGGTATTCAGTAGAAGTTACCCATACCTAATACACGAGGATGCTAGTAACCTCATAAAATAAATACTGGAACCAAATATTAAAATACAGACAGTCCTCATCCCAAATTTGGCATATCGAGTAGACCTTACATATATCTCACATGATAATTGGCTGAATGGGTAGGCACACAACCTATCGTTAATAAGCAGGCAGAATGTCGACAAGATCGTCGTGTGTTATATGTGTATTGACCTAGAAAGGGATGTAAATCCCCGACGGCGTGGGAGTTACAACGTTTTCTGGAGGTGGCACGTAACTTAGGACCTTGCGTGTCACATTTTCGCGACTAGATTCGTGATAAAGGGATGTTATGGTTTTCCCCTTCTACACTCAGTAAAGTAGTTTATCCTGGAGGTGTTTGAGATTGGGGCAATTCTGAAATTGGTGAAGAGACCTGGTTTTCTTTATTCTGGCGTGAAGGTTGCCGATTTGGAACAAGGGGAGACCCGGCCGGTTGTGATATCCAGACACGCAGATATCGATCGCCTTGCTCAAATTATCATCCATCAGTTTTGTTTGGTAAGCGGAGGAGCCAATCTTAACTTGAAAAAAAATTCATTTCCTTTCCTCTCCTTCTCCTCCCAAAATATATACATGGATGGCGCCGACAACTAACACCATAAATTTATCGTATGTCTATCACATATATAAAATCTAACACTTTATTATATTCACATTACCCTACGATAGGTAGAATCGAGTAGCTAGGGGGGGGTGAGCAGGCGACTTAGAAGATAAGGTTTATGAAATGGTTTTGAAAAACAGCGGTAATGGATTCAACCCACTCTATCTCAAAAGAACCAAGGGATACCACACAAAACATAAATAACTAGGTTTCTAAACCGAGAAACAAAAACCCAACACAACGTTCGGTGAAGCCTTTTTATACTGAACCGTCACGTGAAATGAGTACGTTCAAGGTCGTACGTCACGTAGACAAACTAGGATGTACACACTTGAAGGGGTGTGTAATAAAGAAAAGACGGCAGGGAGGACCTTCCTACCCCGGATATATATATAACCAAAGCCTTATGGAAAAGATTGAAGTAGAAAGGGCAGATCATTACAAGTTTCTGCGGTACTTTGAAGGTAGCCAAAAACAATAGAATTCCAGTTCAAGATGCACGGAGAAACCTAACTGATATAAAATAGTGTAATTTACTAAAAAATTTGTCAAATTATTAATTTTCCTGTTAGAAACGGGACTGCAGGCCTTTAAAGAACAGAGTTCCTAGAAGTGTATCAGTTAAAAGCGAATGTTTTATGAGGATGTCGGAACACATGTTCATACAAATATTGATATTGACATATTGATATTGCCATATTCCGTCATTATATTAATTAGGAAAAGAACACGTGTTCTCGATAAATTCCGATATTTTATCAGAAAATTGGCATGTTATCACTTTTTAACAGAATCTTTTTTCTCCGTGTGATTACCATAACAACCACTGGGTGAGGTTTAGTTGCGAATGCTTTTGCTCACCTGTTGCTTGGTGGGCCGGATCGGGAGAGATTGGTTAAGGGAGACCTTTTGAATCCTCCAGTCGGACTCTTTCGACCCGAAGAAATCATTGAAGAACTTAGTGTTATTGAACCAAGTTACCAACATCACACTAAATACCAAATAGTATTGGCGCAGCCGGTAGGAAATAAAATAGAATTAGATATAAATATCTTATCTTATTTCCATCCCTTCATCCTCTCCTGCTCCAGGTCGCAGTATCCTGATAGGAGCAGGAGAGTGTAATTGAATTGGCGGGAGATGCTGAAGAGGAAAATGATCTGCCGCCGGCTTCGTCTAGCGACAAAGATTAAAATTCTAATATTAAATAATAATCTAATTAAACAGCAAAAGGCCATTTTACCTGTGCTACAAGGTGCTTTGGATCTTCACAGAGGTAGTACAAGCTGACTTTTGCAATTAAGTGAAACTTCGAGAAAATTGCAGACGAAATTAAATGCACTTTTGTCTAGGAAAAGTGTTGTGTTCTTTTCTGTATAAAGCTAAGATCAAAACTATAGTTAACATTATCTTAAAATAGGAGCGTTTTCCAAAAAAAAAATTCTACACCAAAACGGTTTTTTTAATTCTTAATCTCTATGTCAACGAAAGCAATCTTCCATTGATATACTTGTCGTAACTCTGAGTGTAATTGTTGTAATATCTGTCGAAGCCAGACTCAGATACTATACCTAAAGCCTGGAATCAAAGATATTAGAAGAACGAGATGTGCTATGAGCAGTTCATACTGTGTGGAATTGTTTTGCCGAGTGTCGCTGGTTTTGTTCACCAATACTACTGCACACCTTCGCTTACGCTAAGGTAGCCGCACTAATACATCGAACAGATTTCTGTGCGTACACGTCCCGATACCGTTCAAAGTACCCTAATTAGGTAGTACTCCGCCTACGGTCCGACGGACAACATAGCATATCCCGTTCTTCTAATATCTTTGCCTGGAATGGACTGCCACATGATTTGAGAATGATCGCAGACTCGACAGAATTTAGGTCTAAACTTAAAACGCACCTTTTCAGACAGTCGTATCCATAATTTCAGAAACCTCCACTTTCACAGTCTTCGGCAAGTTAAATTAACAAAATGTAAAAAATACTAAAAATAAAATAAAATAAATAAAAATAATAATAAAAAAAAAAAATTAAAATGATAACAACTAATTAATTATTGTTGATTGACTAGCTGATCATTTGTGGAAAAGTGAGTGGAAGGGTTTAGTTTTTCCTATGGGGAAGATTTAACCCGGACAACAAAATCGGAAGCATAAAAAAAAAAAAAAAAACAATTTGTGGGCTTTTTAAGACAGTTAAAATACAGTTAAATTAAAATAAAAACGTGACCAGTGTTTTTTGATAAGGTGTCCTCTGCGTGCAGCTTTATCTTTTATAAGCATAAACTTTTTAATATAAGTGTGTTTGTCGGAAGTGACTTGCCAGGTAAGTATGTTTTGGTATCTTTTTTAAATAACAAATGTAGATCCTAGGAAATAAATTGTACATCGCCCTTGAGGTGATTTTTCACAAAAACGGCGCTCTACAAATTATCCAATTATTATTATTGTTATCAAGTTAGCCTCGCAGAAACTGAGCGTACTGTACACATACAGGGCATACTGTACAGGGCGCGCAAATACTTAAAACTTAAATACTACACAACTTCTCCATTCTCAAGCGTGCACCACTATTAAATGTGGATACTGCTGATCTGGAGGCCCAAGGTACCAATCCTGGACTGCAGAAACGGGCAGTCTGTTTGATAGATTCCCCTGTCTTAAAAAGCGGATTCCCACTTCTTGTCTGGAGTACCAACATACTCTTGGCTCTGTCCAGAAACGGACGATCCGTTTGATAGATTTCCCTGTCTTAACAAACGGATTGCAATTATAAGAGCACAGGCGTAATGTGGGAATGATGTCCTTGTTCTACCGGTATTTAAATGGAAGATGCTTCGAGGAACTATCTCCATCAATCCCTTTTTAAAATCTCCAAACAACAGGGCCAATGTCATCCACAAAATTTACACAGGCCCTGAGGGAAATTATTTTGCTCAAGGCCTCCGTGTGGAGATGATGTATATAATTATATCTTCAAAATGACTAATTTAGTTTTTCAAAAGGCAATTTATTACCGCGTTTTGTGTACCAGAAAATGTTTAATTTTCACAAAGTGAAACATCTACTTACCTATATACATCTACCTGCCTATCAAAATCTACCTGAAAATGAATTAACCAGATAGTTACATAATGTAAAAGAGCCATTATTATCTTATTTCAGTGTATCCGAAGGCGATAGTTGTACACCAAAGAAAATTTATTTCTGATTCCCTATCAAATAATTTGCCTTGGTGTTACTAAGGTCTTTTTTGTACATATATACATATATGTATCAACAAGAAACCTACAAAATTATGTTTTGTATCGATACAAGATGTAAGTAGGTACCTATTTAGAAAGATGACTCAAATGTTTAAAAATTATTTTATTGTTGAACTAAAACGCAACATATTTAACTTTGTGAAATTTTTTTTTTTCAAATACGTGGCTATTACTTTTTAATTAAAGATGACTTTTCATAAATATATTTTTTTTACTATTGATCATGACAAAAGAATGTGCACTTATAGATTATCATAAGGTATTCATTTAAAACTGTCAAATGAAAAAAAAGTTTTTTTGTTGATTTTTGTAGATTCCCTTTGTGTCTGTGAGGACGCTCCTAAATTATACTGTGATATTAGGTAATATTTAGTATATGTTTACAAATGTCTCCGTCTGTGAAAATTCTTCATGGTTGTAAGTAGTAGTTTACCCATCCATTGATAATGAATGAGTATACAGTATACACTATGTGTTTTCAGTTTACCCAACGGTATAGCGATTGTTAAGATTAACATTCATAAAATACATAACTATTTGGACTGATTCTAAATAGTTTGGTCCAAGTGAATGCATAAGAAGATTTACATCCCAAGTGAGGCGGACTATTGAATGTTCCTCACGTACGGAACGTCATTTCATATTCTTTTGCCGCCTTTCTTCTTTGGGTTTTAGGTATCAAATTGATTCAGTCCCGCCTACGGATATTTCCCATCTCCTCGCCGTAATGTGCTCGAACAGTAAATGGCTTCAAGCAAAAAAGCGAACACAAATTGTATATCTCGTTAAGCTCACCACTGTATAGGAGTAGACCTTTCTTTGTTAATAATGCGATTATACAAATCACTGTAAGACCAAGTACGTTTTAAACATAAAATCTATTCCAGACTATAGAAACTATTACATTTCTACGCAGAGCCTCATTTTTTTTGTTATATGAATCGTTCAAGTTGCGTCTTGAAGATTACATATCTTTATGAAAAGGGAGAGGTTCTTCCGTTCAATCGTAGAATCGAACGAATCAAACAAGTCAATGCTTTTTGCGAGCTTATTTTATTTTATTTTCTAAATTTGGTCTTGTCGATTTCCGTTTAGAGCTTTGAGGGTGGAGGGGGTGGAAAGGGTAACAGAACGACGTGCAAATTTACACCCTTTTGTGAGGGACGTGTGTCAGCCGCGATTTGTGATTGTTCCCTCAGGAGCGTGCTCCGCATCATGAAAAGGGTTTCCCTGGTACCAGAAGGAGGGCCCTACGGGAAGGAACTGGGCATCTAGATCTAGTATCTAGGACCTGTGGGTGGTGGGCGATTGTGACTGAAGGGCGTCATATGAACATGTATTGATACTGCCTAAGTATATCAAGCGGTATGCTAACGTTTCTTGATCATTGATGTTGAAATTTCTTATTAACCAAATAAAAATGTTTAAAAAAAACTTTTCTTGTGAAATAACTTCATTAGAACTTAACAATAATAATTCGCCAAATTACCGAAAAGTTTATCGAAAGTATTTTGTACATCTTATGACTTATTATTGAAACCCAACCAACAAGTGTGCTATATTTATAACCAGATATGTGCTTTATTTCAAATAAATCCACTTCAAATGGAAATGCAAAATGCAAAATGGGTATTTTCCATTTTGCATTTTAAATGCTTTTCTAAAAACCACTTTGCATTTTGCATTTTAAATGCTTTTCTCAATGCATTTTCCATTTTAAATGCTTTTTGCAACATTCTTCCTACTTTCTCCACTCATCAGCCCCAAATATCAGTCGGTCCTCAACCTCGCCATGAGATATAATTTACATTTGTCAAGCTGCTCCCTGGTAGGAGCCCTGGCAATTGAGTGATACCATTACAAAAAATACTGAACATGGCAATGACGCTGTAGTAATAAATGTTAGATAGCAGTTTCTATGTTTTTACGTTGGCAACATTAGTCCCGTGCAAATTTTTTGTGGTTTCATAATCTGTAGTTGTGGTGTTTTTGGATTTACCATCATGTAATATGTTCTACATTGATGTCCATTGTTAAATGACAAAATTGTTTAAAAACTCTATAATTATTTTAATTGTTTGACCTGAGAAACCATTTTGCATTTTAAATGCATTTTGAAAATAGGTATTTTGCATTTTGCATTTTAAATGCTTTTCTAAAAACCATTTTGCATTTTGCATTTTCAAATGGAAAAGTTTTGACCCATTTCCATTTTGCATTTCAAATGGTTTTGGGTACCCATTTTGCACATCTCTGTTTATAACAAACAAAAGTCATTTATTACTCAATTTTTGTAATAGTTAACGTATTAAATATTTATTTTATTTCATTTATTTAACGCCCATAGGGCTTTTACAAACATGTCGAAAATTGACAAAACATCATATAGAAATATCATTTAATTACAATAAATACTTGTCATTTTACAAACATAAAACATAGCTATATTTTGAAATATAGTTGAAATTATAAAATAATACAGAAATATATCAGTTAGATAAACAAGCAATTATTTTTGCTTTGATAATAGAGTCTGCATATATATATATATATATATATATATATATATTTATAATGGCTACTTTTTTTACATTTTTACAAGAATATGTATATTTATATATGTGTATAAGAGATTTTGATTATATTCGTAGTCCTCCTCACTAGGAGATCCTATGTTGAGGGGGACTAGGTTTTGGAAGTTTTTCAGCGACTTCTATGATTCGACTTTATGTTTCGGGTAAGGATTTCCATAAACTTCTACGACGATGTTTTAAGTATGCTTTATCCGGTAGTTCCTTAAGTCAAGATATAATGTCCGTAATGTAGTTATTTTTTGTTTTGAATTGTTTGATACTAAGTGGGAGTTACTGGTTTTATGAGAATGTAAGGTCTGTAAATCATTTTTGAGGTGATGTACCAGAATTTTTTTGGCAGAGATTTTCTGTATATTTGGAATGTCTAAGTGTTGAAGTCTTTATGGGAACTTTTATTATGGGATTGTGATGAAATTCAGAGTTACCTTCAGTTGTTTAACGTGTTTTGATGCTGCTGAGCCCCATCCTATTATTCCATATTCCAATTTAGAGTGGCATAAAGCATATTACCTATACTCTCTTTAAATCGCTAGTTGACAAAATGTTTCGTAATTTTCTGAAGAAGTAGATGAGTTTTGTTAGCTTTTTTGAGGTTCGATCAATGTGTAAATCCCAGTAGATTATCGTCAATTTCGATCCCAAGATATTTGATGCTTTTGGTTTGTGTTATATGCGGGCAGGAACATTGAGGAAAATTGTTTTGACATTCATGTAATTTTAGCGTATGCTCATTCATTGGTTGTCCTCTTTTGTTTTTGGAGAAAGTTAGATATTTGGTTTTATTAACATTTAATGAAAGGGAGTTAGCTTTAAGCCAGTTTTGAAGAACAGCTATGCCATGTTCAGCCTCCTTATAGGTTCTTGTTCAATCTTGTTTGTGGAATATAATAACGGTGTCATCTCCAAAGCTCATTATGTTTCCTTTGATAGGAAGATTCATAAGGTCATTTATATATATTAGAAATAGTATAGGTCCTAATACGCTTCCCTGGGGGACACCGTAATTAATTGGTAGGATTTTGCTTCTTCTTTGACCAATTTGAACAAATTGTTTTCTTCCAGTTAAGTAACTTCTAAGTAGGTTGAGAGATGTTTTGGTTATTCCATTTTTTAAGTTTTAATACAGTATTTCATGGTCAATTGCATTGAAAGCTTTTTGAAGATCAATGAAAACTGCTAAACATTTTTATATGTATTGACAGTTCGCTGAAATTGCGTTAGTGTGGAATGATATGAATAGTGGTTGATAACTATGGTTGTTACATTGAAAAAGATGATGAAGTCGAGTTGATTTAACATGGGCAAGAATATTAATAACTCTTAAAATTTGAGGACAGTCTATGAAGTTAGTTTATTAAAGAAGTAAATGTAATGTAACATTTACTGGTACATTTAAGGACACCATTACGAAGTTAGTTTATGAAAGTAGTAAATGTAATGTAACATTTACTGGTATATTTAATGTAATTTGTCAATAACCGTAAATGATGTTTTTAAGAATCTCTTTCATGTCATCCAATTTCGTAAAAACCGAAATTTTCATGCGATATGAAACCGTACTAGGAAAATTAATTACAAACCTATCCCAAGTCCCCAAACAGTCTACAAATATACTTGAGACCATGAAACTTTTTTCTACCAACTGATTTTTTCAATGAGTATTTTTTTCAGAATCGTTTTTCGCTATATTACATAGAGCCAGAGGAAAGGGGATTTTAAGTACAGGCCAACTTTTCGAACAGCCAATAACATGTCATTAAAACAATTTATTTTGGCAAATACAACTTTTCAGGAATCTTCTTCAGAATATTCTTCAGGCCATCAAATTTTAGTATCAATCTAAATTTTCAAGCCATTAAAATCCAACAAATAAAGATTTTGGTGTCCGAATTTAAAAGCCGCTTACACTCTTACACTATGGTATCGAGTAGACAAAAAAATGGAAATGTGCTAATCGAATTTAAAGAGAATAAATGATTTAAAACCCCGTATTTGTCCATCTGCTAAAAGCCCATAGTCAATGGAACATTTTTTTAATGAATTATGACTCTACGACAAAAAAAACACAAACCAACATTTCAAGTAAAAAA
Organism: Hesperophylax consimilis; assembly: GCF_061612785.1. Classification (NCBI taxonomy): domain Eukaryota; kingdom Metazoa; phylum Arthropoda; class Insecta; order Trichoptera; family Limnephilidae; genus Hesperophylax; species Hesperophylax consimilis. The sequence goes on along the minus strand of NC_142839.1, from coordinate 2,143,828 downwards.
AACCCAAAAAATTCGAAAACTTTTTTCTCAAGAATGAATGAAATGATTAATTAAAATCTTTTAGATTAAATGTGATTTTAAATCTTTCCCAACTTTGATACAAATATGCGTCAAGAGATATCTTTCATGAAAAAGATCGACCTATTTACTGACATTTAAATTCAAGGCCAGGATTTATATTTTTCTTCCTTCTATGTTTAATAAACTTTGGACTCACAAAACTGTGTAGGTTTTAATAAAATATAAAATTAATTAAGGTTTTGCAACACGGAAATTACACAACAAATTTTTATCAAGTGAAAGTTTTAAGCAAACGAATTTAGAGTTTTATTTTGAGCAAGGGAATATGATTTACATGGTCACTACAAGTACCTAAACCAACTACTGCATATTTGGGTGTGAAATGTATACATTATGATGGAAGGTCATCGCGATAGGAAGGGCATGTAACGATGGACCAATAACACAATACAGCCTCTGTCTCCACGAGGTGTTACACACGCAATAAAAATGGTACCGGGCCATTCATTTTCAGCCGCGATTGTCGCCCGAATAATAATGCCACCACGATAAGTGACATAATAAAGGGTCGTATGTGCCGTGTCAACAATGAGACTTTCATTGTATCTCCCCAGCTCTCAATTTCAATATTTCACCGAAATCCAAGCACAAACAAAACTCGCCGAAAGAATGACGCCAAAAACTTTGAAAATAACTGGCGCAAACTTAAAAATATCACTTTTTGGTGAAGTGTCTTTGGATTCCATGTTAAAATTTGGAGTGTATTTGTATTGTTTTTTGTATCCTGGTCGCATTTTGTGGCGCTTATCAGCACAAATAAAGGCAAGGAAGTTGTTTTTGTTCCTTCATCCTTATCACACCTCCTGCCCTCGTTATACAAACGTGTCCTTTGTAAGGATTTTTTTATCTCGCTATGTTTAAACTTTAGGAGACAATCAATTGTCCTTTCCTTGCTTCGTTGGGTTTTGTTGATCGTTATTTGTATTTAGTAAACATTTTTTGGGTTTATTTAATGTAATGGCTTGCTAAATTTGTATCTTTATTGTTGAAATGAAATTTTCTCTTGTTCTCTTACTGGTGTAAAGGTGGTGTACTAATCACTAGCGTGGGAGAAATTGAAACTACCCTCGGTTACTTATTTAGTTGGCGTATTATTTGTAGTATTCACCCCTTGATTCACCATCTTTATAATAATAGTTTATCTCTTCTACCGCATAAAGACATTGTAGAATTGCTCGGCTTTATAGAATCCCCAATGGGGTCTTTTTACAAATGATGAATACTGTTAAAATTGTACGGAAGATTTAAAGTACATTCGTCTAACTCTGACCATCGTTCTTAAAATCTATAATTTTAATATTTTCATAAATTAAAATTATAATTGTATTTAAAAACGATTGAAAATCGCACATTCTTAAACGGATCGAATCTACTACACCATCGTTATACTGTGGAAAATGCTATTGACTAATGAAGCGGGCTGTAACAGACGTTGGCCGACGTGAAGTCAACAACGTCACATTGACAAAAAATTAACTCGTCGTTTTAGCAGCAAATCAATCATTGCTAACTTAAAATCGATATCGTATACGTCAAATTTAAAAAAAACTTCGCTATCGTTTTATTCTTATTTTTTATCAATTAGTATCATGACTATTCGCTATTCACATATGTTCACTAAACACGAGTCAAAAATATTTCGACCAAATTTTTGATTCTGAATATTATTGGTCTTTCACCAAGGCGGTATTGAAAGTGTTAACCTTGCTGGTAATAATGTTGAGCTTATAGTCATACACCTATATACCAGACGTCTTCTTCAAGAGCCCTATGTTTTTCAGCCTTGAACATAGATAGGCCTTCCTCTAAATTTTCCAGGTGTGTCGAACTTGGTAAATTCTTATCAACCTGAAGCCTTTTTTTTAAATTGTGAATACCGCACAAGAGTCCCAACTGCTCACGACCGTCTGGAACCAGTGAGACTATGGCATCCCCAAATGGGGTATGTTGTGAGGTTGAAAGTTGACGGGAGGGGAGGGAGATGGGGAAGAGGAAGGAGGAGGAGTACCTGGCCATTCAGATCTGGTCACCAAACACGGCTAAAGCCACTTCAAGTAACGTTTCAATTCTAAATGGTAGTCTTACACCAGGGCGAAACTGAGAGTTTTTCCTCTCTGGAACGTGCCGAAATTACACTATATATTATTTTAAATGAATGAATTGTGAAATAACACAAATTAATGAAATAAAATTTACTTGCGCACGCCGGGATTTGATTCTCCTGCCTTCGGCTTGCTAGTCGAGAGCTTTACCCCACGACCATGAAGGCCGTTAACCTATGGACCTATTTAGAACGTCAGCCCATCTTTTCTGTGAGTGTCCTCTGCTTCTCTTTCCCAGCCAAATCCTACTAATATTAGTTTTCTTATTAAAATAAAATATGTTCACCGAAACCTTCTAATGTGACGAATCGAAGTGATGATATAATCTGACGAAAACGTTTTCACACTACATTGCAGGTTGGAGGGTAAAGGGAGTAGGGAGTAGGAAGTAGGGTGTGTAGTGTACAGCCTGCACCCCTGATGGAGCCGTCCTTCCACAAATGTAACGCAAATAAAAACAGCCCTTAATCCAATCTAACCATCATAAAGGAGAGTCACCCCACGGAGGGAGGACTCGGAGGCAAATTTGTAGAAGAAGCGCTCTACCAGTGCATTTATAGTGGGCACGGTATTCGACATGATTGAAAAACTGATTTACCAAAATGTGGCGCGGAAAATCAAATAATTAAAAAATACAGTAGTTACCCGCTACCCAGTTGTTTTGAACTTTTATGGTTACGTTGGAAAAATTCGTTACTCTTTTGAAGAATGCTAATAAAAAAAAATACATGGTGAATTACGATATAAGGATGGAATTAACTTAAATTTGGGAACATTAGAAAATGCAACATTGAATTTACTGTTGAAACTGTTCTAGATATTAAAAGTGTACATATTATGTTAATAATTTAGTCATCTAGTAGTATTATTATCATAATTTATGTACAGTTAAGGATTGTTGTAAACATAAGTGGCGCCCTCTGTTATTTTCTAAAAGAACTGTTGAAGTTTTCAAACCGCGGCTGCGGGTTTTTATTTGTTAGTTCGATGTGGTTTCTTTAAATCTCTAATATTATGTTATTACTCGTAGTTACACTGTGTTATTTTATAAAGTTATTTATTCCAGTTATTGTTCTTTTTTTTTGTAAAAGCACCCTCGTTACGAACTTTTAACAAATCTATCTTACAAAAGTCATAATATCATATAAATATTTTAGCATAAATTATGAAAAATGAGAAAACATCTAATGGAAGCGCTTGTTTGATAGTTTCGACTTTGGAAAACGAACACCCATGTAATTATTTTCGGGCTTAAGTTAAAAAAATAATGTTAATTTATTTCAATTAAAAGAAATAAACCGCTTTATATACATCACTATTTAATAAAAAAAACATTGGTTTCGAAACATGTATATTATTATGATTAAATGTGGGGTGCAAAGTGATTTGTTTTCTTTAAATTAAAATGTAAATAAATGTAATAACTTCAAAGTTAATATGCATTTGCAATATTACTGAAGAAATGAATTTAAATAAAAAAAACATTCTTGTGATTTTTAATTGGTGCATTTCTTTAACATAGTTTGATAGATATTTAAAATCCGCGGTAATAGCTACGAATATTTGAAAATACTGAATTATTATGTTTTTATCTTGTTCGCAATGGTCCAGGTTAGTAATCTGTTGAGAACCACAACACGGAGGGTGTCCATAACTTGAAGGCAACATTATAGCGGGGGGTATATTTATTCATGATTATACTTTATCAAGTGTTTATTGTTTGCACCCCATTGTGTAGCTTTTATATTATGTCACTCTTATTGGGGGGGCGGTTTAGTTCACAGGGGGCGACGCGGTCTAATAATTGAATTATAAAACGGTAGGAAGCCGATTATGCGACTTCTCGGATCATGTAACGATTATCCGTAGATTTTGAAATTCTAGAAACGGAAATGTGAATATCATTTTTCTTGGTGACTTATTGACGGAGTCTGTTTAATTTGCTATTACATAGGTGTTTTTGTAGGATAACGTTTTTTTTATTAATCATTTCTGAATTGTTTTTAAGATCTATCGCAACTCAAAAATTTTCTTAAGTAAAAAAAAAACTAAACACAGAAATTCTAGAATTTATACAGAAAGAAGAAAATAACTTTTCCTACAAGGAATGGAAATTAGTGATTTTAATTACGTACACGGAGAAAATGATAATGCTGATTTATTAAAATCCGGTTTCCTAATAAACTTTTACAAACCTATTTAATATATCGGAACACGTGTTCACGAACCTCTATTTGTCCGTATAATGTACAAAGAATTTTTATGAACACGTGTTCCGACATCGCGATAACACAATCTTGTTTTACTGAAAGTTTATTAGGAAACCCAACGATTCACTATAGTTAAAGGCTTGCAATCGCGTTTTTAACCAGATTACGAATAATTTAAGGAGGTTCTTAATAAATTAGCAATATTTTCTATCAGTTAGTTTTCTCCGTGTACAGTGGCAACCTTCGTCGGTGAGCGATAAGCTTCTAAGCCACCCAGTAATGGATGGTTTAAAACCAAATGCGGGCAATGAATATCAGATTTTTCGCTTAAAATAAAATAACATAAATAACAAAATGAAAATAGTTATAATTTTGTATTTAATATTTAAATTTTAAAAGAAGCATATATTATTATATAAGAAGCATCTAATTACACATCTTATTATATAAGAAGAATCTAATTATATATCTATTTATATAATAATTATCTAATTATATAGAATCCTCTAATTACATGTCTTATTATATAAGAAGCATCTAATTATATAATTACATATCTTATTATATAAGAAGCATATAATCATATGACAAGCATCTTATTACATATCTTATTATATAAAAAGCATTTAATTAAATTTCTAATTATATCATATCAAATTATACAGGGTGTCCGGAAACTCGTAGTACAAGCGGGAAACTGGTGAATCTACATCACATTTGGAGTCGATTTTGTAGTATATTTTTTTTTTATTTGAGCTTTCGTTATCGAGTAAATCGAGTTTGAAGTTGATTTTTTTTGTTGTTTTTTTTATTTTTTTTTTAATCAAATTCTTATAAATTATTACTGAAGATCAAAGTACCCAACTAATTAAAACTATTTGAAAGTAAAACAAATGAAGAAACTCGGATTTGAAGCATTATTTTGAAATCACCCTTCATTTAACCCGGTGTAATCATAAAATATTTCTGCTCTGCAGGGTTAAAACATCTGTTATTCAACCCTAAACACCAGAAAAAACTTTAACCCTAAAATAGCCGAAAAATATTTTTTTTTGGTTTTTTTTTTTTTTTTTTTGAAAATGCTCAAATCAAAAAACTTTATGTTTTTTTGGGTTCCCCATGTGGTGTAGATTCTCCAGTTTCCCGCTTGTACTACGAGTTTCCGGACACCGTGTATAAGAAGCATCTAATTACATATCAAATTATATAATAAGCTTCTAATTACATTTCTTATTATATAAAAAGCATCTAATTATATAAGACGCATACTATCTTACCTACCCTTTTACTTTTTTCTTCCCCACTTCTTGAAGTCCCCCAATTTGGGCCATCGTTACACTGACTCTGAACTCAAAAAAAGAATACATATATGTATTTGAAATCCGTTGGTCTGTAAGTAGTACATGCCGATTATTAGTACCTACCTACAAATAGAACAAAGATAGTTTCCTCGCAAGTAATGCGCGGTAGTTTCCTCTTCTAACCTTGCTTCTAACCGCCCGTCTCCATAGTATGAGAGAAGAGTGAATGTAGGTATATGTATAACTAGCTTCAGTGAAACGATTTCCCGACGTTTTGATGCTTGGAGCTTCATTGTGGGAGGAAGAAAGGGAAGGAATTTAGTCTGAACGTAGTACAGCCAAAGCTCACACAAATCTGTGGACTAAATAATTTTAGTTTCAAAGTAAATTGAATGTTATGATTTAAAAATACCTTTATAGCTTGGAAAGGGCATTTTGAAAATGTTTTAGAAAAAAATTATATATGTCGTCGGCAGGAAAAATCTTTCGATCAAATAAACCTGATAACAATTAACGTACTAATTTCGATTTTGCGAAATCTGAATTTAAGTATCATTTTCGAAATTGATTTTGTCTAAGAATTCAAATAAGATATAATAATAATAATATTATCTTTATTTAGGAAAGTTTACACATTACAACTATAAATACATATTATGGTGTACATTGATTTGTAACTTTTATTTTTTAGGTTATAAAATTAACAGAAAAATACAAACATAATATTATGAAGGTAAAAAGAAAATAAAAGTGTAGTTAGTTGAGGTTTCTCAAATTTTTTAAAACTACCTTCCTATTACGTAATATTTTAACAGAATTTTTTAATGTATGTATAACCGTACAAGAGTCGCAATTGCTGCCAGTCGTCTGGAACCAGTGAGAGACTACGACATCCTCAATTGGGGTATGTTGCGAGGCTAAATGTAGTCGGGAGGGGAAAGAGATGGGGAAGAGGAAGGTGGTGAAGTATCTAGCTATTCATATCTGGTCACCAAAAATGGCCAAAACCCTTTCAAGCAACGTTTCAATTCCAAATGATTTTCTTGTCCAGTGCAATAATTAGATTATCTACCACCCTAGAACGTGCCAAAAATACACTATTTATTATTATAAATCTTACTCTATTAACATCGCAGGTTTGGCATACCAACATATTCCAGGTTTGACAATCTAACCAATAAAATAAGTATAAATATCCGCACGCCTTATTACAAATTCTATAAAATAGAAAACCGCCAAAAAAATCTCGGAAAGCGATGTCAAAGAATTTACTTTCGCTTGCCTTTATTTTTTTTTATAAATTTCATTGCATAATATGTCCGTTTGAAATCTGATAGAATCTTTCATCTGTTTCTAAAAAGATATTTAATTTTAGGATACGTTCAAAACAGCGAATCTGTTTGAAATTAAATTTCAAAAGTGAATATTTGATGACATAATACGGGTTAAAATAATAAAGATGTGTTGAAGTTCCAGTTTGAAATGAACGTACTGGAACCAAATAGGAAGATATTATTTTAAAGAAACAGTCTTTAGATTCCTTTAGAGGCCACGTGAAGTTGCAGTCGTCTGAAGAATATGAAATCCTGTAGCATTGGAGGGACGTCGGATTAGAGGGACTTTCAAGAGGAAAATGCATGAATATCGATTACATTACATAAAAAATAATGTAGATTTTCCACAGTGGTTATCATGTTCTTGATTCTTTTCAAAGGTTACATCTTTGATATTTACCCGTCATTTGCATTTTCTATTAGAATTTTAAAATAGTTTGACGGCTTCCGTGGTCGAGGGGTAAGGCTCCCGAATAGCAATCCGCTATGCGCTAATATATTATTTAATTAATTTGTGGTGTTTCACAACTAATTACTTCCCCACCTTGCTCTTTCCCATTTCCTTCCCAACTTCTCTATCTTCAGCTTTAAAACACACCCCAATTGAAGATTTTATTTTTCTACTGTACGACAGATTCATCATTGAATTGAGAGTAGAAGATTTCTTATTTGGAAAGTCTTAACATTACGAAAAGTTTTAAGGTTATTTGAAGAGAAATTTAATGTATCTACTGTTTCGGAAATTTCATTTAATAGCACCATTCCTCTTTTCATGCTATGGATATGCAAGAAAATCTGTTCTGCCTTGTGGTGTCTTGAATAAGTCATGGCGATGACCACAGCTGAAATTTTCAGGATCGTATAAGCAGGGCCGGCCTTAAGCGAGCCAATTAGAGTAGTCTGCTCCGGTCGCCGAATTGTCAAGACGCCAAGGCGCTGATAATACCTAACACCTAACAGTCCTAACATATCGCCCGATTATTGATCACAGTGATAACCTACCTACCACCGTTAAAGCCTTTGAGCCTTTGGGCCTAGAGCCTAGGGCCTAGGCGTCTACTAGTTTTTAAAAGGGGCGTCAAAATTTTTATTAAGTAAGGAATTATATTAAAACCACGTATAACTAGATTTGCATAACGTCTGGTTCTAAAGATGCCATTAGGCGAATCAGATTTGGTAATTTTGCCTGTAAAAAATCACTGTTGAAAATATTGACTTATAAGGCAGAATCAAGTACCAGCCGTTAAAGTCTGATCGATTTTTTTTATGCATGTGTATATCTCGTTCTTCAGATACGGTGTAAGCGTTTATTTGTATTTTGGTAGCTGAATCAACTGTTTGCCTTGCTAAGTGCCAATCACATCGACTCTTTTTGGTTCATCTGATCTTGTGTAGCCGCTTCCTCGAATGCACCAATTCAGCCTCACAATGGCTGAAATCACCCCCATTCTCCTCTCTCCCCTTCCCTCCCACCACGTGACTAACTACCCCCAACTGAGGGTTTTTATTACCTACCGATCTGTTTTCAATAGACACACGCGCGTAACTGGCGGAAAGAATTGCGATTGCTTTTTAAAAATATATCCAAGTAAACGGTTGGCGCTAACGAAAAAATTTCCAAAGAAACGAAGCTTGCCTCAAAGATATAAGAAGTAGATTTATATGCTTTATTTAATGATTTGTGTTGTTTCTCAATTAAATAATAACAAAATAATATATGGTATAATTTGGGGCACCTTCTAGAGTGAAAGATATTCTCAGTATCGCCCTGGTGACTAGATCTGAATAACTAGGTACTCCCACCACCTTTCTCTTCCCCGTCTCCTTCCACTTCCTACTGCTCTTCCACTACCGCCAGCCTTACAAAATACCCTATTTATTGAGGATATCAGTCTCACTGGCTCCAAATTTAAAAGAAAAATCAGAAAAAGTTTCAGTCGTATCCAGGACCTCAGCCTCGGGGCTTTGCTCTACCAGCTAACTCGAACATATCCACTTTGGTCATATTTAACCATGTCATTGGCTGTTATCTTTGTGTATGATTGCAAAATTCTTCCCGAATTAAATGCAATCTAGATAGTGCCTTTGATAAGTATGTTATAAAAATATGCGTTCTTAACATGAAGATAATTTTTAGAAGTTCTTAGTCGAACTATGATATAGTTAAATATGTCCGAATTGGCTATGATTCAATCAGCTTAGTGGTAGATCAATACCCAGGCAAGGCTGAATTCCTGGGTTCAATTCCTATACAGAAAAAATGAGTATGGCTTTTTTATAACTATACTGTTAAAAATCTGACAGCATGATTATTTTATGATAAAATATTAGTTATTCAGAATATATCTGAACACGTGTTAAACGTTTATATAGGCAATCCAGCCCAGTTTTTAACAGGTACACACACTTATTTAGTTAATCATCGTTGTAACTTCTTATGCGTTATCTGAAAACGAACCATTAGTAAGTTTACGAGTAACACTGCGGAGTAGAATAAATCACGAAGTTTCCCCATCACCATTTTGAACCCCGTCAGATGCAGCATCACCCTGTGGAGTCGGGAGTAATCTCGGAGAGAGGGATGTGATGCGCTCTGCGCTACACTCCACCAAGTATCAAGAGCTCTTCAGTAATCGTTCAACTTAAACTGTAATTAACTCACAATTTGCTTAAACTTTCATTTCACGGTTGCTAAATTTATTCAACAACTTATTGAGGGGCTTGCTTTATTTGGGTCCGAATATAAATATATTAAGTCTGATTTGTAATTTAAAGACATTTTAATATTATGATTAAGCTTGTCTAATGTTTATAGAAATTTTTTTATCATTGAAACTTTATTAACAAAGCAAGAAAATGTCTGCAATATTCATTTTTTTTTAGTTTTTTTAAATAATTAAAAGTTTGCACGTATAAAAGGTTTTATATATCTACGTCTGTCGCTAGTTTCAGATAATTTGTATCTGAGCTGTTCAGACTTACGAGCGATTTTTGAAGGATTTTTTTTGTGGATATTGTAATGGACGTGCTATGTAACAAAAAGGTTATAACAGAAAATAAACTTTTATGAAAATGATTGTTTTAACAAATCTGGTACACATATTATTTTAGGAAGGGATTAGTTTTACTCTGTCGAGTTTTATAAAAAAAACGATGATTTTTAATTAAAAAATATGACACACTTACTATAAAATGTAACGTCTGAAATTTTTATAGTTTGCACCACGCAAATGTATTTTTTTTTAATATATTGGGTCCATTTGTGATCTGTGCGGTTTTATTTTATCATTTAAGTCAATTTTAGTGAATCTCAAACGAAAATTAGAAACAGAAATTTCAGAAAAATATTCGGTCGCAACTAGAAATTCAACCCAGAACCTTGAACCCATGCCTTTCCTGGACTCTTGATGCAACCGATTTTGCCCTAGATACTACCAAAACTTTTTCTGATTTTTCTGTTTCAAATTTTCGTTTGAGAGTCGCTAATAGTTAAGTAACTTAACTATTAACTAATAATAAGTTTGTTAGTTCTATCGATGGTTTGCATATAATATAAAGGTACACGGTATTGATTTTAGTTTAACTTACTTTACTTCTCAACTGTTTTATACTTATTTACTCTTCGTAATCCAATTAAACAAAATATTTATTATGGGTCACAATTTCTTCTAAATTCGAGTAAAAAAACTTATTTGCCAAAATTAATGTTTTGCTGATATAAAATAACCTACGAAGATCGACATAATAATTATACTATGTTTGGAATATTGCTTTTTTGATTGGACCCTTAATATTTTTTCAATGTAATCTTTCATTCACTTTTTTCGTTTTGTTCCTCGTCAGAAAATTTATTTAAATTTTTTTTATGTTTTCACACCGATTCTTGTACAGCACTTCGGTTGCAGATTTTTCATGTTCTCTTTTATGTTATGCAATGGCATAATTTTTATTTATTGCCCATCTATCACTTTGTCTTTATTGTTAATAAATTTCTACATATTCTGTATATCTGCACTATTTCGTGTTTTTAAAAGGTGTATTTGAATAAATACGTTATTTGTTTAGTACCGAAAATCAATTTTTTTCTTTGCCTGATTTCTCCCAAGCATTTAATCTTTATCCATAATAAAGGGGATGCATTCTGTTGTAGCCCAAACAGTAACACCCAACCAACATAATATAAGTATGGCTTTGTATCGGGATGGGATATATTGTTAGGTTGCAGTGACCAGTGACCACGCAATGTAGATAAGGCGCTGGAACTATAGTAGCTACTTTTATTTATGGCTTCTCTTTGGTTCTCTCGGACAGGAAATGTGGTGATCCTATCTGTACACTCGGGTCCAAGAAGTATTGCTCAGTTCGCGACGCCATATTTAGGAATATAGTGGGAGACGTAAATCATAGCGTGGAAATAGAATAACATTAAGAAATGCTTTAGATTGTGAAAATGTGAATAAATTCTGTATTTACGACCATTTTGTTGACTGTTGGCGTAAGGTGCAAAAAGATGAATAAATAATACGAAACTCATAAACATGTTAAATACCTACATTATTTAGAATTGAAATGTCCATAGAGATTTTTCACATTCCTATCTAATGACATATACCTATGTTAGTTTATGGGTTTGATTTGTAATTTCTTCCTTACCTGTAAAACTTATGTATTTCCGCAATGAAGAACTGTGGTCCATTTTATATATATTTTTAGCTAAATGACCTTCTCACTTAAATACCATTATTTTTTATTGTTATAGTTAGTTTTAATATGCATACAACGCATCAAGTCTATGGAAGTGACCCTTGAAGTCACCGATGTGTTTTGTACGGGAGTCAAGGCGTTTTTTATTCTTAAGATTACCCGCTTTTAACTCTTTGAAGTACTGTGGTTTCAAAATTCGGCCACCTTGAAAATAAATAATTATGCTAAAACGGCCATCTATTGACAAGTTTTTTAAATGCCATGTGAGACATAGATTCTCTACTATTTAGTTTCCAATAGCGATAATAGGTGGCTTTGCACGGTTTGGTTATGTGTTTGACAATTGCCAGCGAATTGTGGTTTTTTGTGATCTCCGACTTTAAAGTGAAATATAACGGTATGTATTTCGAATTTTTGTCCATTTCTTATGAATTCTAGTGCCCTTGTTTTTCATTTGTTGAATTATCAATAAGAAATGTCTATAAATATAGTATTTTTTTGTAAAATCGAAATTTTTTGGTGGTTTTGCTTTTCGACCACCGTATTTGAGGTAATTTTTTTAGTCTTACAACATGGTTATTCTGATTTTATAATTTTACAGATACACCATGCCGAAGAAAGGTCTTCGCCAAGAAGAAATCGCAGGAATACTTTTAGAAGAGATACCTTCTGATGATGACAGTTGTTATGGGTGCTCAGACAATGAGGAAGAGGATCTACAGGAGGAGCATCTAGCAAATGTCACAGTTAGCGCCTCTTCGGACGATGATGATGTTGAACTGCCTCTATCTTGTGTGAGGAATCAAATCCCGGCGTCTTCTTCATCTACCACACTCGATCACCCTATAGCAGGCACATCCAGCCCTTCTGGTTTACAATCACCATCTACTTTTGATGTTCATCTTTCGCGTACGCGTAACCGACCAGTATCGTCTTCTCCATCTGCCCAGTATAGTCCTAATATCTCAATGTCCGTTTTGTCATCCACCGCTGCTGTTCCAGGCACAACTGCATCTACACCTGTCATACCTGCGATTATAGTCGTGCCTAAATGGAGCCGTACGTTCAATACCGCCCTCCCTGGTGAATTCCGTGAAGAAACAGGACTACATAATGACTTTCTTACGGTGGAAAATCCCACACCTTTGGAAATTTTTCTGAAATTTTGGACTCCTAGTTTGATTGAAAATATCTGCTTCCAGACCAATCTATACGCACAACAAGTCGGGGAAAATCACCAACCCACAACCGTTCAGGAAATTAAAAAATTCATTGCACTAAATTTAGTAATGGGAATTAAAAAATCCCCCAGTTATAGAGACTATTGGTCATCGTCCCCTGATTTACACGACCCCTATATTTCAAGATTTATGACAGTCCATAGGTTTGGCTGGCTGTTGTCAAACCTTCATCTCAACGACAATTCATTGATGCCTGCTAGAGGTCAACTTAATTTCGATAAATTATATAAAATAAGGCCTTTGTTGAACTGCTTGTCAGACACCTTTGATCGAAATTACAAGCCATCACCTACTTTGACAATTGACGAGAGCATGGTCAAATTCAAAGGCCGCAGCACATTGAAGCAATACATGCCCAAAAAACCCATTAAAAGAGGCTATAAGATCTGGATGATGTGTGCAGAAAATGGATACAACTTAAAATTTGAAATATACACAGGAAAAATTGGTGACTACGCTGAGTCTAACTTAGGGCCAAGAGTTGTCTTAAATTTTTGTCAATCTATTCAAGGTCGTAACTACACAGTTTACTTTGATAATTATTTTAATTGCTACTTCCTACAAAAACAGCTGAAAGATATGAATATTCGCTCATGTGGAACTGTCCAATCAACCAGAAAATATTTGCCTAAGATGAAGGATGATAAAAACCTAAAAAGAGGTGAATATGACTGGTACGTGAGTGATACAGGAATTTCCATGATAAAATGGAGAGATAGAAGAGCTGTACACCTCCTTTCAAACTTTCACAACCCAAAGGATGCCATGCATGTCAACCGTAAAGAGAAAACTGGTGAGATCACAAGGGTGCCATGTCCGTTGGCTCTAAATAATTATAACAACTGCATGAATTATGTGGACAAGTTTGATCAAAAGAAGGCGGTTTACTCGATAAACAGAAAGTCTAAAAAATGGTGGCATCGTTTATTTTTCCACTTTTTAGATGCAACAATTGTAAATTCTTACATTGTTTACACAGAGCTCTGCAAGTTGGGTAAGGCTGACAAAGACAATCCATTGAGGCTCAAAGATTTCAGGAGGCAAGTTTACAGAGGACTTTTGGCTGAAGAGGAGCTGAAATGCACCAAAAAGCGTGGGTCCACATCGGAGGTGGTGGAAATTAAGAGACATAAGCCTTACGTGGACCCTGAAATACGTCTGAAAAATAGCGCCCACCGGCCAGAACATACTACTTCACGTCTTTGTGCGAATTGTAGTACAAAAGACAGGCCCATACGTTCCAACTGGATATGTTGTGTTTGCAAAGTACCCCTTTGTGTAAAAAAAGATAAAAACTGTTTTGAAAATTTCCACAATTAGTCATATAAAATGGCCTTTTTTTATTTCTAATAAACTTTTGATTTGAACCTAATATTTTTTTCCCATGTGTACTGTGGTATAAAATTTTGACCACCTCATTCCTGAAAAGCCTTCAGTCCAATTTTTTTTTAAATATTTTTTCCTCGTTATTATAAGTAACATCAATTGATTAAAAAAAAAAGGTAAAAAATAAGAAAAAAAAGTTCGTACCTCAAGGAGTTAACATCGACGAACAGTAGGTACAATATTAACATCTCTTCATTAAGGCGATGCACTACGTCGTGTAATATTTTGAATCCAGCCGTTATCAATAACCCACCTTACGTAGATGGCGATAAGGCTTAAATTCCCGCTTAACACCATCTATCTGTTTTGATTTATGCAAGAAAAAAACATGGCCAAAAAGTGCCTTTTATTTTATTTTGTGAATGTTCAGGCATAAATATTTAAATGTTTTTCGATCATTTTATAAATAACTTAATTCGCCACATTATACAATAAAACCATAACCGAAAATCGGTTCGTAAGTAGGAGATTTTGAACTTTAAAGCATTTTTCATAGGCCTATACATTATTTTTTCTGGGCTTATAAAAAGACTTATCTAAAAAATACTGAATTATTTCGAAGGCCAGAATGTATTCTACTCGCAGTATTTAATTAAAGCATCTGAAACACTTCTAGGCGACAAAATTTTCAAACCAAAAACACACGATTTTGCATTACTACGCTACGTATCGCTTTAATGTTATCGTATTAAATCAAAGTGCAACAATGGAAGAACATTTAAAATCCCCACCAGTTCCTATACCTCCAAAATGAAACAAAATTCGTATATATTTTTAAATATCTTGCGATTTTTAGTCTATTTTACAATTTATAATGTGTATTAAATAAAAAAAAATCTCATTCAAAATCAAAAGTGATTTTTTTTTATCAAGTCGACAAATTTAATGCACGTCACTTCTACGAAGGTTAATTATTAGATTTTTCTTAATTTATTAACAAGAAGTACTGCTATGTTTCTCGATGATGACAGCCACCTTTCCAGTATACTTGAACGATGTGAAAAATGCTTCATAAAAATGATAAGAAGGTATCAAATTTCTAGCGGTATCTTCGTATCGTATCAGATGCATAAAAAAGTGCATCATGTTCGGAAAGTTGAAAATGAATCTCCCTTTTCATATCACACCCTTCCTCCCCTCCCTGTAATGGGGTTTGACCCTCCCCCCTCACTCAGAATATTACAATCTTAAATCTTGAGAGGTTAGCGGGGAGGATAGGTTACCTTTCCAATACAAACACGAAATAATTGTGATTATTTTGGAGTTATTATACATTGTTGCACTTCCTCCTTCTTTAGTCAATGTTCATATTGCGTTACAATGTTCTTCATCAGGACAGTAAAGTATTATAAGCGTTGATCCTCTTAGGGATAATAATTAGTGATGTGTGGTTTTCGGTGATTAGTTTTGGTCTAACTGTCAAGTACCGGATTTAAAGAACTATTAAGTTTAGACCGATTAAAACGTTGGCTAAAGATGGAGGAAGCGATCCACGGCATAATACTATTTTTTTATTTCTTATTCCTTTCTCACAAATTTAAATAACTTATTTCATATTATGCTGTCTCAGTACAGGTAAAGTCACAAGGAGGAAATTCATAATTGGTTTTATTTTACAATATAATACTTATTTACAAACTGATCAAATGTAAACTGTCGATTTCCCGAAAATTAATAAATAAATAACCCACAAATTAAACACGATTATTTTTTAGCCGTGAAAATCTCAAATCAAAACAAAACGTGATTATTGGTTAGTAGTATTACCTTTGTGGCTCTTCTCAGGTAAATGTTTCTTAAATTGAAGTTTGATTTAACAAAAGAAACATTTAAATTAAAATGCATTTTTAATTTTATCAATGTTTTTATTAATCCATATTTTAACATTTATCTGAATTTGTCGACAATATAAACAAATAAAATTAGTTCAACGAAACAATAAAAACGTAAAAATACATACATGTTTAACAAAATAACCAATTCAATAAATCCTAATAATTGTAATAAAAAGAAACAAGAGAATTCAACAATTTGTAAATAATATAGTAGTCTCTACATAGTAACAATGTTGACAATTTTACAAACTTTGTAGGTTGGTTGAAATTTTCAACGTTCAATATTAGAAGAGGTTGGTCAGGCACCGACCTCTGTATGAAATTAATAAATAATCGGTAGAAAATAATTTGAATTCCTTTTGTTAGTCACAAAGTTAGTTGTACGAATTTGAAACAATTAACTAACATTCGGAGTGTTATATTATTTTTCACAAGTATATTACAATGAATAAATGTTATCTACAAATGGTCTATTTGCTTCGTACTTAAATTTATTATTAAATTAAACCGTTAAGTTACCTATAATATATTTTATTACACGCTTAAGTCCTTATAGTCTATAACTATTTGACTAAGTCTTAATAAATTATTTACATTTTCATTCACAAGTGGATCAAACAATAACATAGAACTTGATCTCGT
The DNA here is from genome assembly GCF_061612785.1 of Hesperophylax consimilis. Classification (NCBI taxonomy): domain Eukaryota; kingdom Metazoa; phylum Arthropoda; class Insecta; order Trichoptera; family Limnephilidae; genus Hesperophylax; species Hesperophylax consimilis. Next base: position 2,126,992 of record NC_142839.1, on the reverse strand, counting down.
AAAAACGTCTCAGAAAAAATATATAATTAAAAATGCAATTATAATTGAAAATAGTTCGCAGTAATGTATTTTATTGATGGTGGTAAAAAGTTATTATGTGTAATAAGACAACCATTTGTTATTATTATCTGAAAATCATATCATTTCCTTTTTCCCACAAGTCACGAGAATCACATTTTATCTTTTTTATGCATTATATTTCGGACTTCACCAATTCACTCTATACATTTTGGTTCCGAACTTTTTATATATTTTTCGCCAAATTTGTTAAATTATTTCAGAACGTCCTTTGTTAAGATCTTTGTTTCGTATATTTTACATGATAACTTATTACTTATCATATATCACACGAGAAATCAGAGAGCGTTTGTACTTGAATGTACCGAGAGTAGAAATATTGAACGTGCAAGGGATAACCTCCTCTATTGGTATCCAAAATTCACGCAACTTAGAATACGTGAACGCTCAAAGTAGTATTCAATTCACATATAACTAATGACATTGTTCTTCTAAATCGACTAGCACTTATGGTACCCGAATGGGTGTTTGCAATAACTGCAGAATTAATAATTTTACAGAGAACTCTCAATTTACTGGGAAAATCTAGGTAAAGGATTTCTCACTTAATCCAAAAATGCTCCCGAACAGGTAGATTTTTATATACACATGTGAAGAGACAAAATTGTGCCCGAAAATGCGTCTGTTTCAAATCCCCGATATATTTTGTATAAAAAATCTTAACTTGTCACCGAATTACAGTGCACGAATACATTTAAAGAGATGGCGTATACAAACAAACTGCCGAATATTTATTTGCATTTTCCTAAGAAACGTGGTGGTTAAGCCTAAACCGGTAAATCGAGAGCCCTCTGAACTTATACGCCGTATTGTGATCTAGTTGCTATCTCTGGAGGGAGACCTCTCCAGGGAGGGTCCCGCCCTGTCGTAGCAGCCCCACATGCCCAGCGCCCCCCGCGCGGGGAGCACCGGGAGCGGCCTTCATATCACGTGTTGCGGGGGCTCCTGCTCTTGCCCTTGCTCCTGCCGCACCACTACCACGGACCTCTCCGCGACAGCCAGGGGCGCGGGCGGGGAGGGTGGACTCCTGGGCCGGCAGCCGCAAGCACCGCTAGCCGCGCTCCACCACCCATTCGGACAGAGAGCCCCCAACTGGGCGAGCTCAGCAGCGAGATCTTCCCCGGGTAACTTAGGTCCGAACGGATAGAACGGGTAAGGGAATGGTGGGAAGAATGTCCTTGAGAGATCCAGTTTCCCATCTGGATTGAACAGGGGGTGGTGAGGTGGAGGGGCTGGAGCCAGCAATCGAGGGACGGGAGACAGAAGCGAAGACATTGGGAATCCAAACTTTGGTTCCTTTTTCATCAACGCTTTGGGTTTGCGTCTCGGGCGATATTTATAATCTGGATGCTCTTTCATGTGAAGGGCTCTGTAAAAAAAGAAAAGGCATTTCTTTAGAAAAATAGGAAAATCAATCGATTGGAGGTAGGTACTAGGTACTAGGAATGATCAATATGAAGCCTGAAAAGCTTCTAATGCAGTTATTATGTCACCAGCGAGTAGGTCTGACAATGGGACACTCACACAGAGGGCTTCTTCCCTTTTGACTTTTCCCGCCTTGTCTATTAGGTAGAACAATGAATAAAAATTAAATGAAAATCGAAATGGGATTATTCGGCGGAGCGGCCGCGCTGTCAGGCAATTGTTCCCGGCACAATGCAATAATCTGGCCATTGTTGTTGCGCTGAACAGAGAACAGAGCGAGTGTAGCGGGCCCGGCTCGGCGCTCGTTGCGACAAATATTCCCTTTATTGCGCAAATAATACCTTTGTTGTTGTATTATTCACTTGAAATGGTGTATTTTGAATAATATTCCAATAATAATAATAGGACAGAGTTACGGGCATGACTTGTTTGCTAATTTCGGATTCCGTATCGCCGTTTTAACATGCGCCCGGCGTGTTCACTGTTCACTGTTCACTCCAATATTCCGATTGTGTTATCACGTTATTTACTACTCTCTTTTGCGGTTCAACCAAATTATCATTCAATTGTTATTGGAAAATATTTTTGCTATAAAAACATAAAAAGTTCAAAACTACATTGCATCAATAAAAGTGCATTTTATCGAGATTCATTAATGTTTCCCATTGTAAGATGTAGATTGAAACTCTGTTTTTTGTTGTTGTTATAATAAGTAAGGGATAAAATGGTTTTATTTATTTATTTGTTAAATTTAAATAGCGTTAACAAAAGGAATTTTACGAAAATTTATCATTAACATCTCTCTCGATTCATGCTTAAGAAATGATAAATTGAGATAATACTGTAATAAAGGTTGCAGAAGTCGGGGACGCCCGAGGAAGACATGGCACGATCAAGTCAATCAGATACTCGAGTTGGGCCATGTCAAGAGTCAGAATAATATATGAGTATGTATTAGACGATGTATGAATGTGAATGAGGCAAGAAGTGTGTGCCAAGACCGCGTTGTTTGGCGGTCCGTCCTATCTGCCTACCCCTGCGGCGTGATGGTTAGTTAGTTAAGACTTGTAGATGTAATTTATATTATGTAATTTATATTAAAATCAATGTATTAAAAATACACCACAAGGTAAATATCATTACACATACGGCGTAGTCAGTGGGGTGCTTTAAAAACAACTGAAAAAATAAGACTTTCAGTTAATTTATCTGTTTCAATTTTTCGGATTTAAAACAGCAAACATAAATTTTCGTTGATATTTTGATGAAGCGTCAATCGAATATGTAGTAAAATCAAAACAATTTTCTTCATAAATAATAAAAAATAAGAATTCTAAGAAAATATGTTTTGTCAAGCGTTATTTTATTCTTATTACTATTTACCTTTTTTATCCTAGACTTAACTCAACGACTTGGTAAATAAATTACGGACATCACTAATCTATATTTCGTCAAGATAAAACTAAAGTCAGATGTCAAAAAATGTTGAAGATCAAACTTTCCCAAAACTCTATTTAACTACGAAAATAATGGAGATACTTGTCTAATATCCAGAAACTAAAAAAGAAGGTTGTTTGTTCAATAAAATTATAGAACTTTTAAAGCTTAACTGGAAATGTTTACCAAAGGTGCGATAGATAAAGCGCTGCTATAAAATATTGTAATATTGATTCTACTGTAAATAAAGGAAAACGGTTAAGTAAATAATCGATAATGTGAACTCCGAGATAAAGGTTATTTTGAATTTTACAATCAGAATATAGTTACTTATATTATCAATAATACAAGGGAATTGTGTGTGACTGCACAATATGAGATTGTTAAATCCTTTTAGAGTGGTTTGTAGTTCCTTGTATTATGTATTTCCCTTGCAATTATGACACATTTGATGTCATTTACTGCTTGTAAGTATTTGTGTAAAAAACTAATATTGCAATATCAGGAAGGAAGGGTTATCATCAAATTATTTCTTTTTCATGACAAGCGAAAAGGGAATCTGGACCCCATACTTAAACCACCCTCTAACGTAGACTTAATCTGGGATTAGTTTAACCAAAAATGTCTTTTACATCTGTTTAATGATTGACAGTAAATATCTACATATCTAATACTCAATAAATCTCGTGGAAAAAGTTTATTATACGTGAATTACGATTTTATAAAGGGGAAATTGTTAAAAACAAGATTTGCTCAAAAATTAGACAAAAATTTGACAATGTAAAGTAATTAGTTCCTTTATAATTATGACATGGGCTATAATAACACGCAAGTCCTGAAGAGAGCATTTATCTTGATTAAAAGACGCATCACAAAGTTAAGCCAAGCAATAGCAAATCTTTGCAAAGTTCAGTGCAGCTGGACTGTTCATTCTGTAGTTGACGAAATACATGTCCAATATTTTCGCAAACGTGAAACCCGAGACGCATGAAAATGACAAATAAAAACTGTCTTATTTTGTGTGATTGAAGTAATAATTACACAAGAGTAGGAATTAGTTATTTTTCACATGACTGCGATGTACCCAAAGATATTAGAAGAACGAGATGTGCTATGCGCAGTTCGTACTGAGTGGAATTGTTTTGCCGAGTGTCGCCGGTTTTGTTCACCAATACTACTGCACACCTTCGCTTGCGCTAAGGTATCCGCACTAATACATATAACAGATTTCTGTGCGTACACGTCCCGATACCGTTCAAAGTACCCTAATTAGGTAGTACTCCGGCTACGGTCCGGCGGCCAACATAGCATATCTCGTTCTTCTAATATCTTTGGATGTACCGTTGCAGGACGTGCTGTCAGAGATTTCTAAAACATCACTGAATCATTAATCATTGATCTATTCTATACGATTGCTTTTAAATGTATAAACTGATACAATTTTGATGTTGTGGCAATTAAGCAAACACAATTAAGTCAAAAAAAAATTAAATCCTAAGTGTAAAGGAACGTAAGTCTTAACCGAGTATGAAGGATGCAGCATGCTAGTGGATATGCTAATAAAAGAGTATGCTTGTTGTGTTTCCTCGTCTTTATTAACTTCCGAAAAGTTCCTTCTCACAGTATTACGAATTAAAACCAATTAAACTCTACGCATAATAATTATTATTCGCTACCTATCAACAGTAAATTAACTTGGCGTTGATCGTAATATCCCAAACGAGTAATCACCAAACTAAGAGTAAATTTTTGTTATATTTGTTTTTTTATATGAAATCATTGATCACCCTTTATGCTTTAATATCCCTGATATTTGACTTCACACACATGATGTACTTTAAAGGAATATAAATATGTAGGAACGTGTATCAGAATTGCTTTCATAAACAGAAGATACCATTATCGTCACACCTTTGTGTGTTTTTATTCAAATACAAATATTTTTTTCAATAGTTTCAATAAAAATGATAAGAACACTGTGACTTTTCTATAGCTAAAGAAGTCACATAAAAGATGTGTGTTCAGTTTCTGGGAAAATATTAGAATTAAAGCCATTTAGAATTCCAGAACACACAGAGGGTAAAACCATGATAAGGTATGACAGGTCTCACAGATGCCAACTATTGGTGGTTCATAAAATAATGTGAGATTTTATGATAAAATGGACGTTTATACTAACTTCAATAAGTCATACTTGAGAGTGTAAATAAGCACGTTGGTACTTGTGAACCATTTTTTATCGAGAAAGCTTGGTTATTAGGTATACGGTCGGCATTTGTTTTCTGTCATGCAGTGGTATCATGCTTTGCACATTTCAAATTACTGTAAATAAAGCGAAAGTACATAATATTTGATCTGGTTATAAGGCAAAAGTATTGCGTGTAACTGTACACGGTATCAGGACGAAAAATCCACAAACAAATTGACATTTTCCGAGGTGTTCATACAAGCAGTGGGTGGATTATGAACTAATTCATAATAATCGATTAACTAAACTAACCTATTACTTTTAACTATATACTAGGTAAATATATTTTAAATATTCCCAGTGTAATCGTTATATTCTGATTGCTTCGGAAAAGCTCTTTCGGAATTGAAATTAAGGCTATTAAGTACACCCCGATGGTTGAACTAATCACCGGCCCTTTTTATTCGGTAACAATTACACCCTCCGCTAACTGTCATAACGAATTACCCACGAACGTAATGCTTACACCTCACCCTTTTAACCAATATTCAAATCTATCTCACCATCACTAAAACTCAAGGATAGGAGGTGAATCTTTGTAAAGGTGTATTAAATTGTTTAGTATTATTGTCCCGATTTATATTGTGGTTTG